>NC_058034.1:16432173-16512076 GCF_019176455.1 Solea senegalensis
ATGTCGTCCAAAATCGCTCAAAAAATTCATAGTATTTTGATCTCTATATATATTGTATTGAGATATAAACTACATACAAGGTTTTATGTCATTCATGTTCTACAATGTCTGTGAACACCTATGACAGATGTTGGTATTGCCATAATCTTGATTTACTAATCTGTTTTTTTTGGACTTGTGCTGCTGTAAAACATTTGTGGTCAGAAGAAATGCCTCCAGTCTCCCACTGTATTAAAAGCTGACAATGTGACTTCCTATCCTTCACTGACTGCACACGTGGCCTTTAGCTTGTGTCTCAGTCAAAACACCGATTAAGTGGAAAGAGCAAAAAATAACTTGCTCTGCAAAAGGTCTTGCAAAGGATAAGCCTGTTTGTTTAAGGATTATGAGCTGAGCTAAACATGAACACTACTGCCTATGAATGTTTGAGTGTTAGTGCAAGAGCTGTGTTTATCTTTCTGTATACGTGTGTATGCACATGTGTAGCTGTGAGAGCCTCATTCTATGACTGAGAAGTGAAATCTATCACCACTATAGTGTTTGTTCTATATAGCAAAGAGACACAATGAGACTCAATCTAGTCAAGGCCAGTAGCCACATTTACTGCACTTAGCTCAGAGGTAATGTACAAAAACATAGGAGAAGTCAATACTCTAGCGACACCAAGTGGTTGCTCCAAAACACTACAACCACCCTCCCCTAGTTTGTGTTTATTTTGCAAATATACATTAATGTTAAATACTGTATATTATACCAAAACCACTGTACAAATGCATTGTCATAAACTGTTGCCAAACTGCTTATACACCCAGAAAGAAACCAAAAATCCATCAGTACCTGCACTGAATAATCACACATTTTAACATTTACATTTTTGCAGACACATTTCGGACTCGCTTAAATGTTGCACGTTTTTGGACTGTTGGAGAAAAACCGCATTGCTCTTAATTTAGTGCTCATTCAGGGATAATGAAAACAACAATTCACAAATCCAGGTGATTATATGTACACTCAAAAAGCACATAGAAATTGTTTTTTGACAATTTCTCACAAATAGAAACAACTTCACGTAAAAATGAATACACTGACCTTCTTAAGTCTTTTTAAATCAACACATACAGGACACAATACAGGAAACTATTGCTTTCAGAACTTAAATCAAATGTGACACACAATAGTAGTAATAGTAGTAATGATTGTCTTCTTTGGATGAATAATCAGTATGAAGCGAGTATCATCCCTGTATACTGTCCACTGGGAGGTGGACCTGCAGGAGCCGTCCTCACTGGAGCGGGCTGCATGTTGACCACGACCGTTTTGTTTTGTGCACGCTGTTTTAACTCGCGGTCCATCTGACACCAGTTGCACCACACGCAGACGCAGGCAGTGGCGATGTCCTTACAGAGAGAACCCTGCAGGATGGAAAGAAGAATTGTGCTGGGTTGTTTTTTTTTTACTTCTTAAACTTCACATTGAAAAAGGAAAAAGGAAGCAACAGATTCATAGTTTCACTTTCTTATCTTTCAGATTCCTAGAGCCTTTATCCGCATACCTACAATGTAATTAGACCTCATTCAGAACATTCATCCTCAGTGAGTCATTAACAAGTGGACGGCAGGTCTAAATCCAGATCTGATCACAAAAACATGATCAGATTTTGACTCGGACATATGTGAACACAGCGTGTTGACGCAACACACACACACGGCTTGGTTCCTGCTTATTTTAACTCTAATTTATTTCACTGGGAGCTGTCCGCGCTATCTTAAAGGACCGACAACAGGAATCCATTGAACAGTGCTGTCATCTCCAACTATGATGTGTGCTGCTGCTTTTCTCTGCCAGGTCACTCTTGTGAAAGAGGTCCTGATCTCAGGGGGTCTTTAATCTGGTTAAATAAAAATGAAAAAATGTCCTCCGACCCACCACAGTGTCACTGTAAACTGAAAAGCATCTTTGTAGCCACTGCCATAATAATAACACAGATGAACACATGGTTTATTTCATGTAAGGGCTGTGTGATTAGTGCTATAATTCATCTCGACTCAGCTTTTAATATATGTGGTAAAATAAAGTGTCAATCTCTCCTAAACTATGACATTTAGTTGTGCTGTATTATAATAATGGATGGACGGATGTCCTTGAATTTACATCCACTTACCTCAAGGCCATATCTGTGTCGAATGGCGACCCTCAGAGCTAACCCTGCAGGAGGAACACACAGAGGTATTCCACACGATGAACACAATATGGCAGGGCTGCATATGTCACATACTGGGAGACAGTGGTTTTCGCCAAATTTGTCTGAAAGGTCGCAGGCATAGCAGCAGCAGCACCAGAAACCGTAGCAACCTAAAAAAAGAAAAAAAGGGAAAAACAATCTACGTCACTCTCAGCGGCAAAAAAAACAAAAACAAGTCATCATATTGAATTTGTACGAAGTCTTTGCATGAGTTTGTTCTTACAAGAGTTTATATCCTCACAACAGTCAAAAAGACCAGTGCTCCATTTCGCCAATGGATGAGCCATCAGCTCTTGAACTGGCTGGAACCTGTGAACACAATCCTGATGATTAAGCTGCTGCTCTTCCACTTAATAGTTTGAATTTTACACAATCATCCTCAACAGACGATAACCTGAATTCACATGTCGTTGATTCCATGCATCAAATGCAGTCATGTCGCATGTAAAAAGAATTGGCGTAAATACCAGTGGGACTCTAATGAACGGCTTTAACGTTGAACTTGAAACAAACGCGTCTTTTTTATTTGTCTTTTTTATTTGTCTATTCACTCTTACCTGATTCTGCTGGAAGCCGTGTTGACACACAGGAAAGCAAAGAAAGACTAAGAGTGGAATTTCACACACGCTGAGAAACTATGTAATGCTGCAGAACCTGACACGGGCCAAGGCAGACAGAGGCTACTGTTCAAGGTGTGTCTTATTTAAAGACCCATGCAAACCATGAGATGCAATGAAATCACAATTTTTTATTAATTGATATCTATTTTAGCAACTTGTGTGGGGTATTTCAGTGTTTATAACATAACAGAAAAGAAAATGAGTTTTTAATTGATCTCAACGATCTGCCAAACAGTTCCTAGATTATTGTCTGTTTTAATTTATTGTTTGTAATCTGTCTTGTGTTTATTATGACCCGTGTTGCCGACCTCTTGGCCAGGTCAGTTAAATAAAATAAAATAAAAACATAACAAAAAGAATATCTCTAACTGAATTGTACATATCTCTAATTCTAGTTACAGATATCTACAACAGACAAGTTTAATTATCCTACATTATCATCTGTAGATGGAGTGAAGTTGTAGATATCTATGACAAACTCTGTACACATATAACATTCACCAAGGCTCAGAATAAACTGAGCTGCCTTCATTCATGTGTAAAACCCAAATGTCATGTGATGTTTTAACATAAATATATACTATTCTTTTAAAAAAAAATTATCCTAAGCAATAAAAAGAGGAAACAAACACATACATGAAGACCAACGGCCTGCTGCACAATAATATCACAAATAATCTCATCTCACACTTAAGTAATTACAGTGTAAGTATTATAAAATATATTCTTATTCTCTTAGTGTTTGTATCCCAACCATAAATCAACAAGGAAATACTGTCTGAGGAGACGCTTTACTGTAAACTGTTACACCCACTAATTTTAGTTTGGCAGTAAATACTGCATGCGAACACGCACACACACGCACACACTTGCACAACATGCTTAGCATTCCATAGCCCTTTACCCCAACCTTAACCATCACAACAAAATTAACCCTAACCATAATCCTAAAACTAAGTCTTACACACACACACACACACACACACATACACGTTGACCAGGCTAACAGGGGACTGTCATTCTTCACTGACTAACAGGGGACTTGGGTTTCTGGTCATTTTTAAATAAAAACAATAGCATAGAACATTTACTTTAAAGGTCTTTAACAATGTTATTACTTCAAATGTGCTTCTAAAAATGTTTTTGAAGAAATTGCAAAGAGGGGATTTGCATCACACACACTCTCACTGTTGGGCTGAATCATTGAATCATTTAAGAGGTAATGACATGTTTTTATGTTGAGGTGGAGCACCAACATATTACCATATCAATTCAGTTACGAGAACAGCAGAGAAGATTATCTACCACATTGGCAGTTTTGTATAAAGTACCTAAAAGAGATACTTGAGTAAAAGTAAAAGTATGTTACCAGAAAATGACTTTTGTAGAAGTTGAAGTCACTTTTTTTATACTATTACTTAAGTAAAAGTCTGATAATTATAATTAAATTATGACATTTACTGTGCTTAAGAATCAAAAGTAATTTTCTGATATAAAATGTACTTAAGTTTTAGAAGTGAAAGTACCATGGTAGCTTTCAGTGGTAGGGCGGGTTGTCTTTCAACTGGAAGGTGTGGGTTCAATTCCTGGCTCTGCTCTTCTATAATATAGACTGTGTCGTTGAGCAAGACACCTAAACACCTGAAGTGCGTGAATAACAAAACTGTAGTGTAAAGCAGATTATCAAGACTAGAAAAGCTCTATATAAATACAGACCATTACCAACTCTTCTTCTTCTTCTTCTTCTGATTTTATTTGGTTGTAACGAGTAACAAAGATAGTTGAAGGAAATGTAGTGCAGTAAAAGTGAAAGTAGCTAGAAATACAGATACGTGAAGTATCTTAAGTATGTACTTAAGTACATCAATTAAGTATTTGTACTTTGTTAGGTTACAACACTGCACATGGGAATATTTTGTTATTCTTTCTCTGCTGCAGTGAAACTTGCCACTGTGCAAATAAACTACAGTATCTCTGTGGTATTCAGATGATGCAGGGAAGTTGCTCTTCTAGTTCCTGTCCCATCAAGAGAGCTGAGTGTGAAACTGACACAAACAACAGAGTCACAACACCTTCTCTCCCGAACGTGGACGTTAGCACAGTTATTATGTAAAGCATATCCTGATGAAAGTTTTTTAAACAATATTCTAATAACTTACTGACTCTGTATTGATCATTCTGGGCTGCAGCCTTAAATTATTGCTTCCTTATATAAATCAAGAAAGATGGGCAAGAATTCACCAGTGATTGCAGTAATTGATTCCATATGATTTTATTTGTTTTGAGACATTTTTATCTTAGTAATCTGTATGTAGTATATAATAATAATAATAATAATAACCAGCACACAGATAAAACAAGTGTTTTAATTTGTGCCAGGAGCTGTTTCAGGCTCTTGCCATTCGTGCTCGGGCCCAAATTATTGCCGCAGATAAAAAAAGCACCTTCAATAAAACCCTCAGTTGCTGATTGTGATTATGGTGTGGATGAATCTCAGTAAGAACCCAGTATAATACTTGATGTGCCCACGTGGCCATCGGGAGGAGGTGCAGCTGTGGGAGCCTCCGTCAGTGGTCGAGGCTGCATGTTGACCAAGACGACAGCATTGCTTTTCTCTCTGATTTTTAACTTGCGGTGCATCTGACACCAGGAGCACCACACACAGAAGCAGGACACTGTGATGTCGTTACACAGAGAATTCTCCAGGAAAACAAAGTAGAGATTCTTGTCAAACAAGCTGGATATTTTGAAGTCTACAGAGAAAATGAAAGGGATAGGTTCACAATTTCAATTGCTTGGCCCTGTGGTGTGACCCTGCCTTTAACCCTATGTCAGCTGTCAGCCCCGTGCAACCCTCATGTGGAGGATAAAGCGGTAGAAGATGGATGATTTGACTGGATTGCTTGGCCAGATTCCTAAATCTATACGGCCACCTTTACACCTGGCATTAAAATGTCCTCTCTATGGTCAGATTGCACCTGTACCTAAGTACCCGAGGACGGATTGTTATCCAATCTGTCAAACCACTTCAGGAGGTGGTCGGAGACACATTGTGACCACATAGCTTTGTGCTATTTTCATTTAATTTTAATCTTAATTCTTTTTTTTTTAACTTGTGTGCTCTTTTTTATTGGTACTTACTGAGTCTGATATGGAGCAACTGTAACAAAACAATTTCCTTTGGGACAATAAGTATTCTGATTCTGATTCTGATGATTGAACAGAAGTGTATGCGTCTCTGCTCCACCCACAACAGCGTGAGTGGAAATAAGTTGGTGAATCTGAGCAAAGCTAACATTTTAAAAAAAAGAGATTACTGGTCCAAACATTTTACAGAAAAGAAAGTAAAAAGTAGTCTTTGTGGCATACAAGGTTTAAGATAGGAGACAAATGATCAAATCACTATGAGTTTGGTGGGAGTGATAGATAAATAGATGGATAACCTTTTATTTATTCTTCCATGTTCCTTTGTACTTTGAAGTTGTAAAGTTTAGTCTTACATGATTGTGAGTCCTCACAACAGGCAAAGAAACCGGTGCTCCACTTTGGCAAGGGCTGTGCCATTGGCTATTGAACTGAATGGAACCTATTAACACAATTTAAAATGAATAAGGACAATTTTTTTTCATTGTGCAATTAGAATTCTGTCTAAGGTCACACATTCTTTATTTTATGCGTCAAATCCAGTCCCGTGCTATATAAAGTCGTGTTAGAATTAGTATAAAATACAAATGTGAATCTGACAACTGATTATTGTTATTAAACAATAAGTTATTAAATCTTGTACTGCTCCTTTATGTTTCCATACAACTTTTTTGTTAAAAAAGTCAATCTTTATTGTTGAAAAAGTACACAATGAGATTATGTTAGAAATCTCAGAATGAAGCAAGTATGACCCCCGATGAGGCTACATGGCCATCAGGAGGTGGGTCTGCGAAAGCATCTTTCACTGGAGCTGGCTGCATGTTGACCACAGCAGTGTTGTTTTCTACGCGGTATTTTAACTCGCGGTGCATCTGACACCAGGAGCACCACACACAGAAACAGGCAGCTGTGATGTCCTTACAGACAGAACCCTGCAAAGGCCAGAATAAAGAAAAGTCAGCATCGCCTGTCTGGTACTGAACATGGAATTCTTGTTAGGGTTACATCCATCACACCTTGATGTTGTATCTGTTCCGAATGGCAGCTCGGAGACCGATGGTGGCAGGAGGAGCAAACCCAGGAATCCCACAGGCTGTGAATACAGCAGGGCTGATTATGTCGCACAGTGGGAGGCAAAAGTTTTCTCCAAATCTTCTTGAAACGGCGCAGGCGAGGCAAGGGCAGCACCAGAAACCATAGCAACCTAAAAAAGACAAATATTTGAATGTGGTGATAATCTAAATTACTTGGACTAACTGTTAAACTACGGAAGAGTATTAGGGCCACATGTAAAAAATTGAAAGAAAGAAAGAAAAAAACAACAACAGCAAGAATTATGATTTTTTTCTGACTGTAATCTCAGAATTTTGACCTTTTTCCCTAGAATTCTGACTTTAATCTCCATTTCTGACTTTAATCTTTAAACGCAGATACACACACAAATGCAGCATTAATTGGAGCTTCCAGTCTATGTCGCCTTTAATCTCCAAATTCTGACTTCAATCTCAGAATTCTGACTTTAATCTCAGAATGCATGCTGTTTTATTTTTTCTTTCTTTCAATTTCTTAACATGTGGCCCTGACACTCTTCTGTATAAAACAAACAACCAAACAAGTGATTAACTTAAGTTTAGCCTTACCAGCGCTAACGTCCTCACAACAGTCAAAGAGACCAGTGCTCCACTCAGTTGAGGGACTTGCCACTGCCATCCTGTGTGTGATTCTACTGAACTGCTTTCTGTTGCAACGGGGATGAATTAAACGAAGGTCCAGTGTGTATGTGGTAGTGACAACTAATGGTGAGACTGCAAAGTGCAACAAACAGAGAGGACAACCTTTGCTCAACCCTTCTTTTCCCAAGCACAGCGGGGGACTACGGTGGTCTGTGCGTAAAACACTCTCCATTGGACTGGTTTGAATCATACCTCTCAGGATGAACTTAGTTCATAAATCTTAAGTCTTTCTCATCCCAGACCTGCCCTCGTCACTACAGGTGTGCCCCAGGGCTCTTGGCTATTTGATTTTTACCTGGCACACTAACTGCATCCAATCTCAGCAGTATTATGCACATTTTGCTTTTTGCTCAGGCTATTTTTTGTAGACTGTTATATTTGATTGAGGGATGGTTCTTCATGTGTCCTAATACATTTTCAAAATATATTGTTGGGTTTTAACGACACAATACTTTCTATTGCCTTTTTGAATCTACTCCATATTACAAAAAACAAACACTACAACAAATTAAAAACTACTAAAACTAGCAAAACCACACTTAAAACTGATTCAAGATCTGAACAACACAGAAGCCGATAAGCTTAATCATCATTGTGCAAAATATTTTAAAAATGATTGACATTTGCTTGTATTTAAACATTATGTTACACACTAAACCTTTAACTTGTCACATTTAAGATTGATTTCGCTTGACCTAAATACATTTGTTTTGTTACTCTTATAAATCAAAAGCTCTGAAGTCTTACCTGGTTAGGCTAGAATATGTGCAGTCAATAAGGGAAGCTACAGGAAGACTAAGGCTTTTTTAAAGGGGAGGCATGATCTCATGATAGACGCTCTGTAATGCTGCAGAACCTGACGTGTGGGTACAGAGTGTTAAACTAGATAAGAAGAAGTGAGATATTATGGTATTTCTCATGTTACACCCAGGTTAGAATTTTCAAAATACTCCCAACTGAAAACATACAGTAGTTGGAATAATATGGTGATTCAAAGTGGGACTGCTTTACAAATAACAATGATATCTGTGTGTTCAAATTTAAGTGGTATTTTATTGCTCTGCTGGTGGCAAGTCACAGAAATGACATTAGCAGTGGTTTCATTGTTTGCAGGTTTACGTTTTGCTTTTTGTAACTTAACATCAAAGTTACTACAGTATTATCACGCAAAACTAAAGAAATGTGTTGTTTGATAACTGGCGAAAACATTCAGTGTAAATTATTTATGGCTTGCTGTACATGTTGAAGCTACAGCATAGTAAGTACAGTAACTTGATTTATTTGTTTTGTTGAAAACACATTCATATGAGACGCATCTTTCTGATGTATGAACAGATATTCCCATGTCACATTGTTTAACCCATCAGATGCCCAGAGTGTACCTACTAATGTCACATATGTGGCTCATGTGAAGGAAAATGCCTTTGCAACTTTCCTCTTGGAGACTTGTTTGGGCACCACTGTCTCCAGTAGCCTCTTCACTAGATCCAGTCGTCCTGTGCTGATCAGGGCCCGGGATAACTCTGTGACTTCTGCTGTCTGAGTCCGGTAAAGGTACCTGAGCTCAGCCTTCACAATGTCCTGAGGGTACCTCTCCTCTGCCTTGCGCACCCACATCTCCAGCTGAGTGATGGCAGGACCAGGATCAGTGCCACCCTGCATGAACAGAGCCAGCAGGGCCTGTAGGAGGCAGCGCAGCGCTGTGGTGTCTCTGCTTCCTGGCCTTTCTAACTCCATAGCCTGTTTAAAGCAGTCTGCGGCATTCTGATCCTCGCCCTTCAGCAGGAGGCAGCGTCCTCTGAGCACATGGAGGTCTGGCAAGCTGTCGCCCAGCTTGAAATGTAGAGCATGGGACAAACTCACCAATGCATTATTCACGGCTCCCTCGTCCACCAAGAGGCTTTCCTGGAGTGCATCGACGCCCATGTAGTAGTACAGCTGGAGAGGAAGGACATGGATCTTAAAACTGTTGTCATAAATAATAGTGGCCTGTGTTTCTCTAATATTTAATATCTTTACCTGAGCCATCTCGAGGTGAGTTCGCAGACATGGACGTACAGTGAGGACCTTGTCCAAGTCTTTTCTGGCCTCAGTTAGCCTCTGTCGGTCTGGGACTCCACCTTGACCATGTTTAGCCTTTTCTAGGTCTCTGATGTAAAGCACCATATTTATCTAAAAGAAACACATTCATAAATACTTGGCTTGTCCAAAATGTAAACATGTGAACCTTTAACACCTAACCCTCAAAAATGTTTTTGCTTATTTTAACCATAAATGTCTTGTAACTAAGTGCTTTTACCCATTTTTCCAGAATAACCTCCAATAACTGGCAGCCAATTATTTACAATTTACTAAAATAGTGGTTTAACAATTTAAAATGAAGGAAAACTAAAATATTTATTAAGAAAAACACTGCAGGTGTACATTTACACCAGATTTCGCGTGATAAATTTTAATTTTTATAACACATCTTTACAATAACATTTTTTGAGTTTTTGTCACTCAATGTGCAAAAACAGGCCTAAAAATGAAAACTATGTACAGGCGTTCTCACTCTCTCTCTCTCTCCTCTCTGGCGACACAGACGCTGATTCTTCAGCTTCCTGAAACAGCGCAAGTGAAATTACCGTAATAACCACATGTTGGCTTTGACGTGCAACTTCTCAGCTTTCAGAAACTGTTTGGAATTTTTCCGATACACAAAACATTGCGTGTACGCTTGTGCAAATGTGAGTCGTCAGAGATACACTCGGTTTTACAGGGTTAAAACAATTTATACTACCGTTTGAAACGTAAAATTTAGAAGAGTTTAGAAATGCATGTGTGTGCCATTTCTTAAACATTGGATGGCAAAAAAAACAACAGGTCACTCTGTTTTGGTGTTGACTTGATGTAGTTTGGCTGCAGTACCTTGGCGCGGGTGCAGTACGCCTGCCAGTTAAGCTCCGGATCTGGCAACACATTTAACGCCATGTTGCTGATCCCGGTGGCCATCTCGTGTTTGCCCAACAGGAAGAAGACCTTGGCCAGAAGATTCAGGATGAATGCATCATCACTGGCCATATTTATGGCCTGAGGGCAGAGACAGTTGTATGTTATGGTAGAATATACAGTGTCAACGGAATGTAAGGACAGAGTATAAAGTCACACAGCATCATTTTATGCACATGTAGCATAAATAAAAATCTATGATGGAGGATTTTTCAATTCTCAAACATATGTTTTTAGGAGTTCTTTGCTCATTTCATAGGGATTTCAGTCTCTTACACTCAGCAAACATAAAAAAACAGCAACCAATGAGAATATAGTGTAAGCCAAACAGATGGCCATTAAATGTAAATGATACAATATCAATTATGCAATACAATGTAATTACTGATATTGCTCCTGCAATATCAAAAAAAAGACTATTAACTGATGGTGATTGGTTTTGACGAAATATTTGCATACACAGATTGACTTACTGTTCCATAGAAGGACAGTGGCTCAGAGGCAGAGTAGCCACAGTCGTGTATAGACATCGGCACAGTGGTGAACTCGTCTTTCCGCTCCAACAATATGCCAATGTAACACCAGGCTAAAGCTGGGGACAGAATTTTAGAATTCTTTTAAATACTCTATGATAACATTTCAAAACAGATTTCTAGTTTCAGTACAATAACATTTTTGACAATAGTTAACACTGGCACTTGAGTGATAGTTGACATGCCTGTACTTTATTCCCTTTTTATGCCACTTAAAGGTGCAATATGTAAGAAATGTTTCATACTAAGACAAGGACGTTTGGAGAAAGTCCCCACAAGTCTTGTAACCACACCTACAGTATACCCTTGTTAAGACATGACCATGATGTGTCGTCAGAGATAAAGGGAATGTGAAAGCATTGATAACACACACACACTGATAACACTAAGCGCCCAAAGGCCCTGGTATACTTCCATGCACAGTGCGCATGGCACGTCATCAACACGCAAATATTGGAAGCGCACGTAAAGAGCACGTTGGTGCCCATGGACAGCGCACATGCAGACTAAATTTCCGCCCCACAGGTAGGTGGAGTAAGCCGCACTCACCAAGCAGCAGAAAAAACATTTCAACAACAGAAGAAGCAGTCGCCAAGGAAAGTCATCCGAGCTACGACCTGGTGACCCACGAACCGGCTGACTCCCCTGCCCAACGGACCTTTCAGCTGATGAACCACTGAAAACAGATATGTCCAAGGGAGCTATAGCATTGTTCTCTTTTTCTTTGGTAGGAATGTGTCCTGTTCCCTGTGTCAAGACTTGTACCACCACCTAATGGTGAAGTCAGATACTACAGGACACAGACACACTAGTATACCAGGGTCCGCGATATTCGGCGTGCAATGTGACGATCAATTAGATGTGCATGGCATGGGCGCGGAGGTATACCAGGGCCTTAACCCTTACCCTAACCTGAACCCAATTCTAACGCTACAAAACCAAGCTTTATTAACCATCAAAAAGCTCTTTTAAGGGGAGACAGAACATGAGGACCAGCCAAAATGTCCTCACTTTCCCAAATTTGTTTTGGTCGTCACAAAGATACCCATACAAGAACACACACGCACACTTTCGCTCTCAGTGTCTGCTTGTTGCTGACATGTGAAAATGAATCAAATAGGTTGAATGTTTGCAAAAAAATCAAAAAACAAACAAACAAAATATGTATGCATGTAAGAAAGCTGTGTTATGCCACCTTTCATGTTTACACTACACTGTATAATGTACAATGTTTCTCTTACAACAACTCTCTGCCCAAATCACATGACCAGAAGAGTCTTTTTATATTTCATATTCTGCATAAAGCAGACGAGAGCAGACAGAAGCACTTACCTTTATGTTGTGTTCTCTCAGATTCCAGTGTTTTTTTGAGAAGCCTCAGCCCCTTATTGTAGTGAGAAAGTCTGGAGTATTCAGAGTCGTTGTTTGTCTTTACTATATCGTCTAGTCTGCAGGGAGAGAATAACTTTGTCAACATAAAAACAGCACAGTGGTTAAGTATAAACATTTTTATGGTAGTTTTTTACCTTATGTAGATGGTTGCCATCTTAAAATACCAGCTCCGTTTTTCCTCAGTTGGAATCTGAAAAAAAAGGAAGACTCGTAGCTGACTAAATCCGTTTATATTTTCACACTACATACAGTACATCCTGATAAGCTCAGCTGTTAAACAGACATTTACATGTATAGCACATGACTTTCTGTCTCACCAGTTGTCCCCCATAGTCTAGGGCTTTGTTGTAAAATGTCAGTGCTGCGGTCAGTCTCTCTCTCAGGTCGTCCTCGCTGTCCAGCTCCACATCGTGAGGATAAACGTAGGCCTGTTCGGCCAGACAGCGAGCCGCCAGGAGTCTGGTCTCTTCCTGAGTGGCCTCTCCACCATCTAAACCCATGAGCTGGGACACTTTCTCCACACACTCCGCTGCATCCAGCTCTCTCCCCAGTTTGTCGTACACATAGCCTAGGTTGGCCCAGGCATTGAGGTTTCCAGGATCTTCTTTACAAATATTTCTAAAAATATAAAGATATACAGACTTTTCATCCATTTTCTACCTGCTCTATCCTCCACATGAACGTCATGTGACATAGGGTCAATTTAGAAAATGCAAACTCCGTGCAGAAAGGCCCTTGCAACCATGGTTTTAAACCTGGGTCTTCTTGCAGCAAAGAACCACTACACCAACCGTGTGTCCCACAGACTTTTCAGTTCCCCTAAAATAATTTTAAACTTGTTGACTCTATGGATGGCCATGACAGTCATTGTTACCCTATTGCCTTTGCTGATTCCTTTATTTTTCTTTAGCCGTCACCATTTGGTTTAAATTTAAGTGTTCAATGATATACAACCAAATGTATTACCATGGCATTTTAAGTGCATGCATCTCTTTGAAAAGTATAATTAGGATCAGTTTTCACTTGCTTTGAAACACAACCGAGCACCGAGAAAAATGAACGGTGTTCCTGTCAAACTTGGCTGCGCCTTGTGTTTAGTACTAATTGGAAAATGTTTGTAATGCCAGTCAACATAGTGTGCCGGTGTTTACACGATGTTCATAGCCAACAATGGAAAACTGTCATGTTTTAATGACTGTTTTAATGCAGCATTTCCACTGATTTTAGCGATGGTGTTTAGATGCCGCTTACTGGAGCAGAATCTAACAAATTAATCATTTGTTGTTCATGAACATTAATGTTTTTTATACCAGTGAAGGTAAGAAAAAATAAAACAAAATCACTGTAAGTGTGTACACAAACAACCATTTGACCAAATTCTATGTGTTAAACGTTACATTCAAACAAGACATTTGTACGTCGTCACTTTATAAATGATTCATTACAGCATACATGTGCCACAGACTCATTTACCATCTGGAAAAGATTCTAGGTTTGTCTTTTATTTTTCAGTTAATGATTTACTGCAGTGGGTGAAAGGTTTCTTTTCCTTGTATCCTGCCATTTTAGTGGTGTAGTCAGAAGGTGGAGGCTCTCACAGCTTACAAATGTAGAACATACATTTTTACCACAGTTTTTTCCCTAACCACCGATAGTTCTAGAGAAACTACATGAAACATATGTCTAAATAACACAGGGACTGCACTGACAGTGTCTCACTGTATACTCACCTAAACGTTTCTTCAGCCGTGTCCAGCTGTTCCAGGTGGAAAGCCAGCAGACCCAGGAGATTTCGGACAGCGTACTGTAAATATCCAACTTCGGCCTCCAACTCTCCCCACAGGCTCTCTTGTTTAAGGTAAGTGTCTCTGTGCCGTAGCCTCACGGGCCCATCGGGGTCACAGTTGAGGTTGAGCTCCAGGTGGAAGTGACCGGGGATATAGTCCATGTCCTCCATGAGAGACTCAATCTCGTCTGTGTTGTCCGCTTCCATGGCCTCCTCCTGCTACTCCTCCTCCTTCTCCTCATCCACCTGGTTTTTAAAAATGGAATAAGGCTAAGTAAGTAAAATACATTAAAATAATATCTTTCAAACGAAGATCACAACACAAGAAAATACCTTTTACTCTTCAGCCAACACTTCAGTCTACTGCGGCGTGATTTACCCACCCTCTCTTGTCATCCAGGTGCAGACAGGTTGAACAGGTTGGGCTTGGGAGTGACTGTGGAGTGCAGTCAAAGGGGAGGACAGTGTATGACTTTAAATACACGGACGGCTCTAGTTTTTGTACATTTTTGTGTATCAAATCTCTCATTTGACTCTTTTTTAAAGGATTTTAAATATGAACACATTTATTTTCTGTGGAGTTAAATGTAGACACTTCTTAATCGTTTCTATTCGGCTCCTGCTCTGTCTCTTTGTGACTGATTTAAGTGTGTGACAGAAATACCAAGACATTCCTTCACGTGCACCTTTGTTTTAAAAGTTGTGAAGTTTTGCTTTGAAGCACGTTTCAGCTGTGTCTGCACCCTCTGTCCCTGTGTCGGCTGTAGCCAATCCTAAGAATCAGAACCATCAGGCTCAGTTTGAGCACTGAGAGAAACCGAGGATGCTTGAAATGTCTTTTAACATCATTATCACAAAAAAGCAATATGAACGAGTGAACATCTGCAGAGTTTATCACAGGCAAACTCTTCCTTGTCTTACAAGTTACAATGCTGTCTTTGCACATCTGATATACACAGGAAATCTTTGGCTCTTTTGTTGACAATATATTTGAATAGTGACAAACGTGATAGTGGAACAAAAGAAACACAAGGAAGAATTGCTGTAAACCAAATATTGCCCCAAATCACTTTGAGACACTGAAAGTGATTTGGGGCAATATTTGGTTGCTGTACTAATTATAATGGGAGTAAAATAACAAGTCAGTGTATAGTATTTAACAGAGAGACAAAGTATGTGCTTGGTTGAAGGTGGGGTGGAAGATTGTGTCGACTAAACACAGGACTTTCACACATCACTTGCTTTCTGTGGTAGAGTGTTCATTTTGTTTTATTTTGTCCAAGGCCACACCAAGACAATGCTGCTTATTTTAAACCAAACCACAGTCATTTCCTAAACCAAACCAAAACCATGAATGTTCAAATATCTAGAACCATGGTTCTCAAACTGTGGTACGCGTACCACCAGTGGTACCCAAGCTTCTGGTACTTGGGAGGAAAATGGGAAATACTGTTCTACTGTTTATACCAGGGTATGTGGAGGAATTTTTATTACACTAGTGTCTGAAGTATATGTGAGGAAGAGAAGGATGACATTTCTGGGAATAAAAGTCTGTAGCTGACTTTGCTCAGCCTATTTACAACATTGTATTTTAACTTGGGTGATAATGATGTTACTTGGATTCAATATTTTCATATGTAGGTGGTACTTGGTATAAAAAATTTGAGAACCACTGATGTAAAACTTGTTCACATGACAACAAGAATTTAGAACGCCCACCATTATGCAGCATTTTTAGAAGGGAACAACCGATGGTGTGGACATTTAGGTTGTTAAGACTTTTGGTGGGATGCGTAGTAGGACAATGGCTATTAGCTATATAAAAAATATGGAGCAGGCCCATATTTTCTCAACTATTTTTCTTTACTTTAATTTATTTTTTGCTCTTGTTTTGCACCAGTGAAGCACATACTTCCATCACACTGTGCTGGATAAAGTGTATTCTGCCTCTAAGTGGGCTACTTTTCTTCCATTTGTACCACGAAGCGTGGGTGTGCAGAAATCTGAAAATGTTCTGTGCACAGTTGTTGCCATGGTGATCTTCATGGATACCACACTGATTACATGCTTGCTGTCATTATTGTTATTATTACAGATGCTTGGTTGTGTAGTTGTGGTTCCTCTAATATAAAAATAGAATTTCAACAAGATTTTGTTCATAGAAGCTCCAATTTTAATGGTAGATTTTGAGAGAGAAAACAAAGGTATTATAGAGATGTTAACTCCTAATAATCCCTCCAGCCTTTATTAGTGCTCCGTAACTGTAGGATTAGTATGTGTCCCACATACTGTTGTTTTGCTTTCACACTAACCTGTTGTTAACCTATTTTATTGTTTTGCTTTCATATGAAGAACAATAAAGATTTAATACATGAACAGAAAATGTTACCATAAACTACATCCATTTTTTTGCAATAACATGCATTTATGATATTGACATTGAAAACCGCACCAACTACAGGTCGAAGAATAAGAGCATTTCAGATATTATGTTTGGACTTGGATTTGTGCTTAAAGCGGACAGGGAAGTTGCTGATTTTGGAACTGAGCAGCAGTCCTGACCTAACATGAAGGCAGGTTAATAAAGTGAGTGGAGACTCCGCATCAAAGTTCTCCAAATCCCATCTCTGCAGAGACAGTTCAGGGCCGTAGACAGGCACATCGATGAAATGTATCTCTTATGAGAGGGATCATAAGGTCACACAGCAAAGCTCATTATTACCACATCTGTCATCCCCTCATCAGCTCTAACCAACCATAACACATGTGTTGTACCTGTACTCTCAGTGGCTAAAAACTGTTGTTTGATGATTCAGTAAGAGTTCTTTATCGTTGAACAGAAGACAGACTTAATTTGGTATCCAGGCCTCAGACAGCCTTAATCCACTTAAAATTCTTCTAATCTGTGGTGTAATTTATTGCAGATGTTTATCTTCTTTTGTACTGCAGACGCATCCCTCTTGTTCCCCCGGGACACACTCGTTCGTTCAATTAGAGCTCATAATTTAAAACCCCTCTATCACAGCTGACTATGACTGGATTCAGCCAGTTTCTCTCTGGCACGCTGAGTGAGTGAAAAGCATCTCTTCATCTCTCTGGAAACATCTTCTGACTGCAAATCACACTACTGAATGTCTCACTGTTGTGTCTGTGTGGGACGGACGTTCAAAATACACTTTCAGCAGATTGTCAAGGGGCACAATTAATGAAAATAGCGGCTTCCATCATTAATGAGAATGAACAAAAGCCTGGGGGAGAAAGAAAATCTTTCTTCGAGTCTTCAGTGAATACATCAGTTGTTAAATTTAGTTTCAGCTGCAGCAGAAATCTTGGAAATTGGAAACAGCTTAAAGTGAGAGCCGGTAAAAGATTTACTGTTGCCTCAGTGTGTCTGCTTGGGTTTTGACTGTAATTGTGCATTTATAGCTGCAGGATTAGACAACAAGGTGTAATTCATTAACACATAAACAGCCAGGGTTTGTCTCTTTTGATATGCCACACAGTATGCTCTGTTGTACATTATATAACACTGACATACAGTACATGGAGGAAGACTGCAAAGGGGAATGCATGTATGTACATGTGTATCATTTATCTTTATTTAAAACAGACAGTGCTGTGCTACAGAACAAATGCTAAAAATGGTTAATAGGAGATAATGTTTTTACACATGCTCATTTGTTTGACTGTTACTGTTGAAAATTAAGTTGTTGTTAAATAAACTCAGGCCTGGTTCAATACTGTCGTTTGTGAGCAGTGCAGCTCCAAAGGTTAAGTACAGATTTTGATGAAATGTTCTGGGGATGTCGGTTATGGTCCAAGGAAGGAATTATGAGATTTTTGAAGGTGGTGCAGATGTGAGAAGCAGAGTTGTGTGAAGCTGATAGGCTCATTTGAGCAATGGTTTGAATATAACAGACATTTAATCATATTTAAAAGTGATTATACACTGATATAAACATACTTATGGTTAGTAGTGTATTCAATTTCTGCCAATTATTCATTTATTTACCTTTAATTAACCAAATTATTTTCCAACAAAGTTACACAATTAAAACACATAATAATATATATATATATATATATATATACACATATATATATATACATATATATGTATATATATATATATATATATATATACATATACATATACATATATATATATATATATACATACATACATATACATATATATATATATATATATATATATATACATATATATACCTACAGAGGAGTATTAGGGCCACATTTTAAAAGAAAATGGAAAGAAAAAAAACAAAACACCACGAATTCATGCGGTTTTATTTTTTTCTTACAATTTTTTTGTAATACAAATACTCTTTCATACTACAATAAAATAATAAAAACTATGACAAATAAATAAATCATCCAAGATTTAAAAAAACAACAACTTTATTTTGGCAGGTCATCACCAAGAACCAACGTCTTCCTTTACGTGTATTTTATTTTGTAAGTACTAACCGGACACAGTATGATGTCATTCTGGCTCACATGACGGTCTGGCTCTGGTCGCTGTCATCATGCAGGTGGAATCTGCGCAACAACGTCGCTCACTGTAGGGATCTGCAACAACAGCAGCAGCAGCGATGATATCAGGGACTAATCATCAAACTAACACGGGAAATACTCACTTTGAATAGTTTTTGTTTTGGGGAAACAGCGAATTTATCATTGTAGAGCAACACAGCCAACATGTATCTGTGCGAATAAGATCACGCCGGTGTTTGTTGATGCTGTCAGACCGTGTTTGTGTCTGCATCTCAGCTGGAGTCGCATATGATGCCAAGCATTCACATAGTAAGTGAGCGCGCACGAAGGACGTAATAATAACAGCTCTGTCCTGCGGATCTTTTCTGCTGCTGAGGCGAAAAAACACACACAAAAAAACCCGGACAGGATGGATGAAGGCGCTGCCTGCGAGACCATCCCCGATCTGAAAGACATCGAGATGAAAATCGGCCGGAAGACCCCCGAGGGTTTGCTCAGGTGTCTGCGGGAAGAGGCTTCCTCTCTCCGGGGAGATGCCAAGCTTGCGAGCGCGCACGACACCAGCAAGGTGACAGGGAAGAGGAGTTTGGATGAAAAGATCAGAAAACTGAGGATGGAGATGGTAAGTGTTTGTGTGTTTGCGTGGGGGCTGTCTTCTTTATGGAGACATGATGTAAATGACTACATTTTAACGTGAAGACAGGTTTTGAGATTGGGATTAGGCCAGCAGGGATTATGGTTAAGGTTAGAGTCTCCAGGAAATTAATGTAAGTCAATGCAATGTCTGTAAAGCAGAAGCTCGTTTATAAGGCTCTGGTTAAAGTTAGAATGAAGTTAGAGTTATGCAATGACTAGTCATGGCTGAGGTTAGGGATAAGAATTGAGGCTGTCCAAATGAATGGGAGTCAATACGGTGTCCTAACAAATGTGTGTGTGTGTGTGTGGGATTCTTGTTTTCAGTGAAATCCCATTCACCTTATTAATACTTAACACTGTAGTGTGTAACGTTTAAATATAAACACACAGTTCACACAGTACTGACAAAGCCTATCAGCTCCACACAACTCTGTATTTCTCATTATTGCAGTGTTTATATCTTGTGTCACCCAGTGACATTACTTTGCAACTCAGAGGAAGTGAGTTCAAGCAGCACTGTGTTAGTAAAGCAACGATGGCAGTATGACTGAAAACATAAAGAAGTGGCCAATGAAAAGTTCCAGAAGTGAACTCCACTGCTCAAAAAACATGGTTGTCAGTAATACATGGCATAAATGCCCCTGTGCTGCAGGTCACAACCAAACACTCCCACAGTCAGAGCTGTTAATATTGCTTGACAGAGCCGGTTTTCAGATGAAGGACGCAGCATAGAAATAATGTTACAATTAAAAATTACAAAACAGTGGCTCAGAAGGATTTTTCATTCAGATGATGATGGAGAATTAATTTCTAGGTTGTGGTTTTTAAGGAAACATCATCAAGCCCCTTTTTCTTGAAACTTTCAACTAGACTTTACATTAAATGCCTGTTTTAAATGTCAAGAAAAGCATTGTGTCAAAGGCAGAGATACTAAAATGCCTCTGGTGGACAAACTATGCAATGGTGACATCCCATAAGACACATCTTATGTCATATGATGGGATACGCATTTCTTAATTGTCTTTTCTTAGTTTGGCTTTTGAGAAAATCCTCAATAAATAGAAAGTTACAAACCAGAGAATTATGATGCTGTCAGGAGAGTTAGTTCAGTCATGATGAAGAATTGGTTAAACGTTATGAACCAAATAATACACGACTAATATTTGCAGCTGAAAAAAATCTTAAGGTCACCACTTGAGTCATTTGAGCAGCTCATCACAGCTACAGAGAGATGTGGTTGCTAGGAAATGACAATACATGACAACTACAGGCCTTTATCAAAGAGTGAAGTCACCCTCTTTCTATTGTTAGGTTGTTTTCATTATTCGTAATAATAACACTCACATATAAGTATGTAGATTTCATAATTTTCCTCATCACTTAAATTTCTCTACATACCTTGATGTATTCCATCTCTCTGCAAAGACTGGTTTTATTTGTCACATATTAAATCATTTATTGCATGTAAAAATTCACAAACTGCAATCAAATGTTTCTTTTTGTTCTACCAGAGAAGGGACAATTAATCAAAACTTGTGTTTCAATTACGATTACGAAAACAAAATAATTGAAAGAAAAACAGTGGCTTTTAATGTTGTGTTTGACTTGTCGCGGGCATCGAGTGGAAACCCTGGGTTAAACACTACATGAATATAAATGTACAATGCTTGATAGTTGTTCAAAAGGTTTGTTGAAAATATCATGTTTAAAGCCACTTTTTTGCAATTTCTCAATTTTCCATTTTCGAATCATGATTATTATCTTTTCCAAAAATCGAGCAACCCTACAACATAAGATAATTCCTCTTTAAGCATTGATAGTTTTGGGGGTTCTTTTGGTGTCCATGTCTTCTTGTTGACTTGGACCACTCCTCCTACAAACATGAAGGTCTGCAGTGGTGACCATGCACCACTCCAGTCAACAGTTGGTCATTTCCTTCTGTGATCATGAACATCATACATGCCTGTGGTGGCTGCAGACAAGCTCCCACATTGTGGTTGTGACAGAGCACATGCGTTGCCACGAATGGCGTCCCAAACAAAGTGAACTGTCCTCTGGGACAGTCGCTCCAAAACATACTGGTTACATCCAAACGCTCAAAACACATTATCCCCGTGGTCAAATGTTTGGAGTAAAAATTTCACTCTAGGTTCCTGGCAACTGAAATGCACTTTGGAAGACACAGCCTGCAGAGACTTAAATAGGAAACAGTTCACTCCCCACTGTAACTGAGCCCCTTAATGTATTAACATTTCAGCAGTAGTAGCAATAGGAATGTAGAGCTATACACACTGTTTTGTACTCACAACACTTACTCTGCATATTTCATCAATTTATACACACTATTATACCATGAGGGAACAGAATTGTTTTATATTAAGGGCCCGAGCACGGCTGGCAGGGTTTAGGTCCATCACTATGTTTGAATCATCCTAAGATTTATGAAAACACCAGGCAAAAACATCAAGTATATTTTTTCTGGATCTTGACTGGTTCAGTGACATAATCTCTTTCATTTTTCCTCAGCACTGGAGCAGACAAAGGGTCACTTCATCAGCCCATTTATTTAATAAGGAAAGATAAAATCAATAGGCTTTGATAAACGAGCTCCAGTCACTGATGTCAGCCTGTTTTTAAGTGCATATTTGACCAACATGGCCAATATGGATTTACAAAGTATTCAGAGGATTTCTATAAATCTGTTGAGGGCCAGCCAGACTGATTTTTTTTTCTACTGCAAAGAAGGGAGGACTGAATTAGAAGTGATAGTGATGGAGCACTGCTTCCCAACTGTATGTATGTGTGTGTGTGTGTGTTTTTGAGAGAGAGTCTACAAGAATGGTGAAGTGTAAATCAGAGTGTACAAGAAGAATTCACAGCATTGCACTCTAATCAGAACTCTGCTTAGTAAGATTTACAGTAACACATGGGTGTCTGCGGAGTAAATGGAATAGCTCACACACACACACACACACATAAATGTTGGTTTTGTGTGGACATTCACAGACATAATGCATTCCCTAGTCCCTTACCCTGACCTTAACCATCACAACTAAATGCCCAAACCCGAATCTTAAAAACCGGGTCTTAACCCTCAAAAAGTCTGTTTAAGATGTGTGGACCAGCCAAAATCTCACGTAGCCTGCGAAAGACACGTACACACGTAAAACCACATAATTGCTGGGTGTGTGCGGACTTTCTCACTTTTTTTTTGTACTGAGAGGCTCAAGACTCCGCCCCCCTCCTTTTCTTGTATTTCTGTGTGTGAAATGTACTTAACCTTCTGTTTCTAATACACGTGTTCATCTAGTGCACACAGCACACTAGTGATGAATGCCAGGTGGTTTTATGCCATCAGCACAATGAAATTGAAATGTTGCTCTTCTTGTTGTTACCCGTCACGAAAAACAGGATATTGCTGCTGCATTGTCATTCGTTGTATTTCACTGTATGTAAACGTCAAACTAAAACATATTGACGTCTGCCTGAATTGTGGGAGTCAAGCAGAATGGCCTTCCCATTTATAGGATTTTAAAAGTATTTAAACCGATTGCTTATTTCTTTTAAAGGACTTATCCTCTCGTTGTACTGAAAGAGAAAAAAAACATTCTTTATAGAATTAGTTTCTTTTTAGAGCTCAAGGGAATGTTTTCAATACAAAAATATAAAGCAGAAAAACACATAATTCAGATCTGAGAAGATGGAACTAATGAATGTTTAACTTAAAAAAATAATTATCAAAAGATTTAGCAGGTATTTCTCACAGTTGACTAACTGATGGACAATCAATATTATTTATGTGTCCTTATGGTAGGGATATTTTACAGCAGATAAATCTCACTTTTGTGTTTTACATTTTGTCTGAAAGGAGACACTCTCTGCTGAACTAAACACATTTACTGGATACAGAGGCACTCCTTTGAAAACCACAGAAGACTGGAAGTCTGCCACACACATGCACGCACACATGCACACACGCAGACACACAGCTTTACATTTTATTGGTGATCAGCACCTGCATTTTAAGCTCCTCAGGGTGTGTCAATTATCCCGTTCAATTCTCCTAGTGCTTTTCTGTGTTTCTTCCTGTCTCTCTTTGTCTCTGTCTTTCACCCTTGTGGTGCATTTCAGTGCAAAGTCAGCTTTGTGTGCACAGCTGAACGGTAGTGAATTGACTTCATCTGTCTAAAAGTTTGTTGAGTGCAATTCAATTTCCTCTCTGTCTTGTTTTGATGCATATACAGTGTCTTAATTAACCTGAATGGACTTCTCAGATTTCACAGCTGCTATAGCAGCAGGATTTATTGATTGTGAGAGAGGTTTCTGACATGACACTGGCTGTGTCATCAGTTTTGTTTGAATTGTGAGTTTTTAATGAATATAGAATAGATAGACAAAGGGAGGGAAAGTGCCAGAGTCAGCTGATAAGATATGGTCATCAGTCAGCTTCACAAAAAGTATGCAAATTGTAAAGCCTTTTGAAACACAATCTCCGGAAAATTTAAGAAGCCATATGAATGTTGTGGTACAACACAGTTGGCGCAAGTATTTGCAATGAAGCCCTTCCATTCAACACAGGCATGAAAATGCAAAATAGAAAAAAAATTGAGGGCTTAACCTAACACAAAAACGTCAAATTCAGAGACAGGAAAAAACTAAATATGACAGAATTTGATACCAACAAGGATAAGTGGCTATTTTACACAGCATTCACAGATGGATGGACAGATGGAGCTGCAGGGACGACCTGCTGCTGCCTAATGAAGACGGGCGGAACTGTAAGGGCGCAGAGCTGCAGAGCGATTGGGAAGGTGAAACTGCAGACTGTCAGTTACACTAGAGCTCATGAGAGGAAGAAGAAGACTATGCTTATTTTTGCTGTAATATGAAAAAAATATGGTTGTGTGTCTGTGTTCCCACTGCTGGCAGTGATTCAGCAGTCTGGTAGAAGACTGTGCGACATTGAGAAGCTATTTTTGCCACATGGGAGAATCTGCGTCAGGGATCGGGCTTGAGTGGTGCATACGTCATCATTATGCACTACTGTATATCATAGATACTCAGTTCTTCAGAACATTAATGGAGCCGCTTCATGCTGTGGCACATCAACCGCAATGTCTACGATAAAAGAATAATTCTGCTGTATTTCAGCTTGTGTTTCATTTTAATATTCAACAATTTTACTGTCAAAAATAAGTAATAATAAAATAATAACAAATAACACCTATAACATGTAAAACTTAATTTGGTAATTAAAATATTGATATTTGCCCTGGTGTATCAATTAACATATTGCACTAGTCATCGTTGAGGAGAGACACTGACAGAATAATCTGCAAATGTAATAATATGGCCATAATGGCTTTGACATTCATTTTTGTATATAAAACTAACAAATGAGGGCAAAGAGAAGAGGTGTGACAGACAGACATTGTGACTGTGGCAGGGGTCCAAGAAACACTACGACTGTTAAACAGTTAGAAAATGTTATCCTCACTGAAAACAGTGAAAGAACATCTAGGCGTTTTGGGAGCCTGCTGTCACATTCAAAGATAGAAACTGAACTGACTAGAAACAGGTCTGGCAGAGACCAGAACACACCTTCATCTGAATTCCCACATGTAGATGTGATCACTCAAGTGTTACCGTCAGTCATTGTCTTCTGTTGGTGTTGTTATTGAGTGCTTAAGCTCAGTGGACTCAGTTAACCGACTGCTAATTCCAAACAGCAAAAGTAAATATTTGAATTCCCAGTTACTTGAATACCTTGATAATAGATTTAGTGCAACCTTGTAATAATTGTACCTCAGAATGATTGATCATTTGCATTGCCCCTTTTCTAGAACTGATTTGTCCCAGGAGATTGTGAAAATGAATCAAAAGTTATAGACTCCTAAATTAAGTCTTGCCAGTTTGTCTCAAGAAAGATCCTGAACCAAATATACTCTCACTCGGTTAGTTGATTTATTTTAAATCAATGAAGCCAATTGTTTAAATGATCGCTGTGATTAATGTTGTTCATGGTGCACACACAAGCTATTTTACAGCGGATATAAAAGGCAGGGAAATTAGCTTTCCAGAATCCTATGGCTCAGCCAGGAGGTGCCTGGCCTTGTGCCTGCGGAGGAATTGGAATCTGTTTGGTTGCGCACTGGTGGCCAAAAAATGATTGATGGTGTTTTGGTCCCCAAGGCTGCAATGTCCTGGACCTCCATCTCTGCTGTCCCCAGTCTGACCTTTTACATTTGACAGAGTCCTCTATCTAAAAGAGTATGTTTGAGGTAGAAAGTAAGAGTAAGTAATGCAGGGTTCACAGCCTGTTGAGCTAAGAGCAGGTAACGAGATGCATTCAAAGTCCCTGGTAAATTTCATCATTTGCAGGATCTACAGCAAACTCAAATGTCCCGGGGGCCACTGAGTGGATAGTTTGGTCAGTAGGGAGCTGGTCAGGTGAAAAAAGTTCAACTTTTTCAGAAAATACAAATATTTTTGATGTTTAACATAATTTCAAAATAAATCTAAAACTAAAAAGTGTTTGTTTTGATATGTAGTGATAAATAGTTCACAATATAAATGTATTTATGAAGAAAAACATTCAGAAATAACTGTAAATTACAACTTGATATTAAGTGGTGGCCACATAAAATTGATTGGGGGGGCTGCATGTGGCCCACAGTTCGCGAGGTTCAGACCTCTGCAATCATGGATAAAACATGTTTGCATTGTTGGACTATCAAATTGTATTTCCTTTTTAATGTAGATATTGAATGCAGGGCATAGTTTCGAAGTATTATTTATTTAAAGAATATCTGTGTTATAACAGACATTTTTACTAAAATCAAAAGGACGACAAGAAACTTGGCTTAAGGCTGTACATTTTCACAATTTAAGTTAATCACAAAATATTTTTTTATCGGTAACTACAGAGATAAGATCAGTAAAGATGAACTTGTAATGCTTTTTTCACCCCAAAAGCATAAAATTCTCACAATTGATCAACACACTGTCTTAGTCACATGTCACACTGACAGGCACCAGTCCAGTTACAATCCTGTTGGTTACATGTGTCTTTGACAGAGTGAAATACATCTTCCCTGCTAAAGAAGATTACCCTAAACGTAAAGTTGTGAAAGCAGCACTGGATTCACAGGTCTGAGTCGTCAGCAGCAGCAGCAGCAGCAGCAGAATGAGTACACACTGGTGGAGCGATCAGGAACATTAGCATTGTGCCACCTCAGCACTGACAGGCTTAGAGCGATGTTTACTGCCACCCTCATTAGACACTCAGTCTCTGCAGCAAACCCTCAAACCTCAAACCTGATCTCCACCCTAAACATCTCTGTGGCAGGATACAAGTCACACACACATATGCATGTGCGAGAGGGAGCTGTGGTTTGTGTTGATCTTTTTTACCCATATTAATTTTGCTGTCTTTCATGTGGAGTAGGTGAGTAGTAGTCGAGGTGGATGTTTGTCCATTTACTGCCCTGTGAATAAGATCCATGTTTCTGCCTCCTCTCCCCTCTCAGGTTTCATTCTGCCAGTACCATATGTTCCAACTTCATATTTCTGCAAACCACAGAGACATGTGAGCTCACATTACTGAACCAAAAATCACATTACATATTTATTTGCATGCTGACATAACAATCTGACTTTAATGGTTTGTGTAAGGTTTAACCTAAAGCTGGAGACACACTACACAACTTTCAAAGGAGTTACCAATTTTGAATAGACTCGGAGTACACACAACCTGACTGGTTTCTGCAAATTCTTTTATGACAACTGAAAGACTGGGAATCACACATTTAACAACTGCACCTAATGAAGGATCACAGACAACACTATTTGTCAGACCAACCGAAGCCAACTGAATGCAACTCTTGTGAGGTCATCTATAAGAGCAACAGTTTTGATATTGCTATTCCTGGTACTTTCTGTCATTCCACCTACTCTTTTTCATTGGCTGTTGGCAACATGTTTGTAGTTGGGTTGGTAATCAGTTCACACTAACCGACTGTGTCCAGAGTCAGCACAAAAAATTCACACACAGATATCTGTGCCAACGAGCCATGCCGACTGTGCCCAACTAGTGCTGACTGGAGCAGACTCTTTCGAACTGTAAATCGTGGGTAAAATCGGGCAAAAAATCCCCAGCTTAAGAGTTAAGATTTTAAGATTTTTTCCTAAGGAGGTGAAACTATATCAAATATTTTACATGAAAAAGCAAAATGTCACAGAAAATGTAATCCTGTTAGGCTTCTTTTTATTTTGCTCTCAGTCATTTATCATCCTGTGACTCCATGAATATCCTATCCTAAGGGATTTCAGGATCCAAACTGATGACTACTGATCTAAGTCTCTTTCCTACAGTGCGGTTTCCTTAACCACACTGGGTCTGACGCTGAGGAAAGGGAAGCCTCTCAATTGGAAAGGACTAAATGTGCTAAAGTGGTTTTTCCTGACTGGTGCAAGGTCCAAATAAAGGTCTGTCACCACCTACGTGCAGACATGATACATGAAGGGTGTGTTCATTTTCATGCAGTGTTGCTTGAAGATTATCAGGCTCATAAAAGCTTTTTTTAAGCACTGATTTAAAAAAAAAAAAAAAATGGCAGTGATGTAAATCTTATGCAGGACAAAGGGGTGAGCAGCTTTGAACAATCAATATGTCCATCAAGCTTTTACGAGCATGACCCTGAAAGATCATAAGGACTATATGTAGGGAATAAAAGGGATACACAAAGATTCTGAAGGGTCACTAAAGGTCTAACAGCTTGTGGTCCTTGCACTTTGAAAAATGCTGCATGTTTAAATAGGTTTCACTGTAAAATACATGATAAAATTGCATATAGAGCTCCTAAATTAAGATAGCATATTTTTAATAATACCCCCACTATAACCAAAAAACAGCATACACCCGTCTGAAAGTCATAGATACAGTATGTGAGGCAGAATTCACATTTAGTAGAGAGAGGGATGGACATACAAAGTAAGACAGAAAACTCATAATGTGAATGAACAGCTTTGCGAGAGAGCGGTTATCTGCAGAAAGAGGTAGAAACCATCAGGCTGTGCTTTGAATATCGGTGTCATATATCACCTCAAGGCCCTGCACTTCACCGCAGACCTCTGCTAATGTATTCTGGGGAGGAATGTTCCATGACTGTGGCCATGTTTTTCTCTTCTTCTTGTCCTCCTCCTCCTCCTTCTTCTAGGTTTTTCAACCTCACACATCACAGTAAAAGACAGCAGTTGGCTGTTATATATGATTTATCACTGCTTTAATTGTGCCAGGTCATTTTTCTCGTCCCATTTGTGTTTTTAAAGAAGATTCTCTCTGCATTTCTTTTCCAATGTATCATACCTTCAACTGTATCAAATGTATGTCACACAGGAGCCTCTCTATGTGTTATGTTTGGACACATTTCCTTGTTAAAACATTCTTACAGTTTGCTAATCTAAACTGTCACCCCCCCCTTTGTTTAGTAGCTTTTCCTGTGGAGTGCCTTAAGTCATGGAAAGTGTTTTTGGTTTTACCTTGTGTGCATGAGATATGACCATGTGCACACACAACATAAAAAAATAGCGGCAGGGAGTGAGCATGTTTCTCAAAACTATGGAGCACGGGAAGGGTCATGGCACTTTTGTGTTTCCTTGCAATAGTTTTCCCTCCCTGGCGCTACCCAGATCAACCCAGCTTTCCCGTACCTCAGATGGCCCCGTCTGTCCGTGCATGGCACTTCCAGGGAGAGCCAGGGAGCACCGGCGAGCACTGGGGAGGAAACACAAAAGTTATTCCAGAGTACTCTGGGTAGTTATGGCAGGGAACAAGTGCCATGCAAGGCATGAGGAGAGCCAGGGAGATCTGGGAAGCACTGGGGAGGGAAAACTATTATGAGGGAATGCAAAAGTGATTGCAAGGGATAAAATATTTCCCGCCATGGTCCTACCATGCTCCCCACAAAGAAAATGGGTGTCCTTTGTAGCCTCCTACCACACTGATACAAGGTTCTTCATTAGTACAGAGTGTAATTTCAGAAAACAGGGACTCAGTGGGAATACATGTGTATACAAGCCAAGGCGTTGTCTGCCGGCTTCTGTTATAATTCTTATTATGGTGATCTGTTTGGGTTTATAATTATATCACCAGCACTATTATATTATAAATGGTGTTTGCACTTGATACGGCAGCCAATGTTCCCTGCTTCAAAGTAAATATCCCTTGCCTCCTATACTGCAAAATGCAAAACATAAATAAACATAAGCAGAATTTTGAAAAAGACTCAATATTCAACTTTATTTTTATTCCATTTTTTGTTTCTCCTCAGGCCCACTTGCGCTCTGTGGATGTAAAGATCTTGCAGCAGTTGCTGGCGGTGCATGAAGGTATAGAGGCGGTGAAGTGGCTGCTGGAGGAGCGCAGCACCCTGACCAGCCGCTGCAGCAGCCTCACCAGCAGCCAGTACAGCCTGGGCGAGGGCCCCGACACTTCCTGGAGAGGCTCCTGGAGCAGCCTGCAGGACCCCAATGACAAGCTGGACAATATCTCCATCGGCAGCTACCTGGACACCCTGGCAGACGACATGGATGAGTACTGCCCTTCCAGCTCAGAGTCGGTCATCTGCACCACAACACCACTGGTTTCAGAGGCTGTTGTTGGGGGCTGGACAGGAGGAGGCCCTGTGGCCCCTGTCACAGCAGCTGGAATAGGTGTGAGGTCTGATCCTGGGGCTGGGATTCGAGCTGGGGCAAATGAGAACAGAGCTATTGCTGGAAATGGGACAGAGGTGAAAGGCAGACCAGGGGCTGGTATGATCCCTGGGATTGCTGGGAATGTAAGTGGAAAACCAGTTGTTCCTATCAACAAATCTGAGGGCCCCAAGCTCGATGCTACTGTTTGGACGAAGGCTGCAGAGACAGGCAAGGAAAGCCCTGTTTCTAAGGACAATACTCAGGCACAATCAATCAAAGTAAATGGCGTCCTGGAAAAGCCAGGAGCACAAACAGGTAGCCCAACCCACATCAGCCTCTCTGAGAAACTGGGAACCAACCAAAGCCCCAAACTCAAACCCTATAAAAATGGAAAGATTGAATTGGATACTTGCAAAATGAATGGCAAACTACATCTGGAGTATGATGCTCATTGGCGATGGGTGCAGTCCCAAGAAGATGTGACGTTTTTGTAACAAGGATAATAAGTGAGGGAAGTAAATTCAGTTGATCACTTAGAGGAAGAGTGAACTGCTGTTGTAAGAGGCAGATACTGAAGCTTCCTGTGGTGAAAGACACTGGGTTTGAAAGACAAAGACTAATGTTTTTTTTAATATTATCTCTCCTGTGACTGCACTAACCTTCTATCAAACATTGATGTCAGTATTGAGATGAATGCACATTACAGGATTTTACCATCGTCAGCCAAACATGGCTGCCTCACACAAACTTAGAGGAAAAGTTTAAAAATCCTGTGTCATAGTTTTTCTCAGGGTCTTTCTTGGCATTCCCTGATTTTAATTTATTTTTTATTTTATTTTATTTCATTTCATTTCCCTTTGAAATGAAGCACAGCGAAATAATCTTCAGAGAAATGAAAGAAGAGTTAACATTGCAATGTGGTATGCTGTATAAACCATTAACAATTACTTTCTCTTATTTGCTGAGAAAAATAAGTTCCACACAAATAAGATTTCCACAAAAAAGATTGCTAATTATTTTATAAAGTTGTGGTTGCTTTATAATGTTGTTCTCTGACCCATACAAAGGAAACAAAAGGAAACATTACAGCTTTTTTTCTTGGGATCCTTTGAGGCGTCCTGAAATAATAGCACTGTGAGATCTCTTGGACTACAGTAATAGAATAAAACCTTTCATGACAGTTTATATAAACCCTTATTCAACACGTCCAGGGGTACGAGACAGTATTACTTAATAATGTATTAACAAAAACTTAGTTGACAAAGTGTGTGTGTTTCTTCCCCCTTAACTGTAGACAAAGAATGATGACGGGGGACATGAATAAACGTTTCCCTTACTAAGAAACAACGTACCCACTGTTTTTACAGCTACTCTTGTGCATCAGGTAATAGTTGTGGCTCAATATTATATTCTGTTACAGTTATGATGGTCTGTGTTCGTTCTTGAAGCAGATATTGTGCCTGATTGGTGAAATAATTTACATATGTTGCCTGTACTTTATCTCCTAAGATGAGCGCACTGTTGTTATGATAACACATATATATATATATATATATTTTTTAAATTATATCTGGCTGCTAAATGTTTGGGCAGACGGCTGGACCAGCAGTTGTGCTCGTGAGTGTCGAGTGGTCAATGTGTCATGTTGTCTGGGTGGATTATTGCATGCCCTGTGCTGAAAGCTTTATTGGCTGAATTGTGAGAAAATGTGTAGAAGAACCAACACGAGTAGAAAAGAACAGCCTTTCATTTGACGTATGTTGATAGCAGCCGCTTCCCAGAGCATGAATATGAGTATTACTCAGGAATTTGGAAAGACAGAAAGAAAGAGAGAATATTTATGTGTGAGAGACAGACAGACAGATGTTGACTGCCTGAGCACAGCTGGCCTGTCAGGTATAAAAAAGATAAATAAAAATAGACGAGTCCCAAAGGTTTTCAAGCATTTCCATCTCATCCATCACAGTGTTACTACACCTGCTACCAGACTGCAGTTATTCATGTTAACGCTGCAAGTTTAGTGCGACATGTTTAATAAACAGAGGACGTATGACACAATCAGTATTTAAATGTAAAAGGCTATGTTTTGTTTTGTATTTTAATCTTACATGCTTGTTTAAAAAGCTGACGCCTAAAGTGAATTTCTTTTGCATGGTGTCATTGTGCATGTCTGTTCCAAACTTTAAATTTTACTGCTGGGAATGGTTTAAATCTTTTTCAGTACTGGTGCCAATACAATACAGAAGGCAATGAGTTTTAATACTGATGCAAAAATAATATTCCTAGTCCCTTTGAAGGCTTAAAAGCATGATCTTGCATTTTTAGACATTGAGTCCAACATTTTAGACAGTGTTAAACAAAGGAAGATGTTTAACCATTTCTTGCCACCAGCTACTGATTTTTCTGTGTAAAATTCCTGGCAAATTGTTCCCAACTGTACTGTAGTTAACATTGGATTCACGAGTGGGTTGAAAATTCCATCTCCAGCTGACTTTTTATTGTTTCCCTTTGACGTCTGTGGAATCTTGCAAATGGGTTCTGAAATTGATTGCCGTAAAAGTCGTTAGATATGACTTATTTTTTCACATAACCATTACAGCTTATTGAGTTTTTATTATGATTTCTTTTTTCCAAACATTATGTTTTTATGTTTAACATTAAAAAGGAGCAGGACTAAGCAGGGTGTTTGGTAAATGGACATGGAGACACTGAGGGTGAATTTTCCAAATATAGAGAAAAGAGCAGGACAGAGCTGCAATATTCAGGACTGATACATACCTTTTTATATGTTTAATGAGAAATACACTGCATGATGAATGTAGAATGTCACAAAGACAGCTGTAATGTAACCTGTAACCCCACTGACTTGGGTTTAATCTGGTTTGAAACTGCTCCTGGTTGTAAAGTTAGGTAGACGTGCCAATGATTAAGTTACCATGAAGGAAGGGACTAAACACACGCTTTACTTCAGCACTACAAAGACTTGTGCACATTGCTTTATCATCACATGGAAGGAATTAATCAATAAAAGTGTGGCACTACTGTTAACTGCCTGCTTTCATTACTATATTATGCAAATACTTTACAATTTGTAAACTTGGACATCAGCTTCAATCAGTGACAGAGTATGTGTCACTGAAGACAGTTACAGATTATTATGTTTAACTTTATACATCTCCATTTGTTTTAGCCACTAAAGTGTTTCCTCTTCCTCCTACTTCTCTTTTCATCCTGACTGACTTTTCCATCACCACACTGGCTTGATGGAAATGTTCCTTCCGTGCCAACACACACATCATGCGCACACAATGCCCTCACTGGAGAGAGCCACCATAAAACCGGCACCACAGAAACCGGGCCAGTCTTGGAGACAGGCGAGGAAAACTATGCTCAAAACTAGTCCTTGAACTCTTGGACAATGCGGAACACTCTTTTTCTTCACCGAACACAAACAGAACATCTACCATTATCTAAATGGCTATTTCAGCCATGATATATCATCCTGCCACAGTATAGACATGAAGTCATCTGAAGCCTTCTTCCCTTTTTAACATATGTGTTGGCTGTCAGGCACCATCGCATGCCACAGAGACTGCTCGGCTAGTTTGTGGTTTTCTTTCCAAAATAGCTGAGCCATATAGGAAAATACTACATTTTAGTGCAGGGAACAAATCTGTGAAACACATCACATTAAGCTATAGTGTGTCTCTCTGAAAATATAATGTACAACATGATACTTTAATGTTTTCTCACTGGAAAAATCCTGTCTAAAACTGAAATATCAATATTTTAACGTTTGGAGTAAAGATTTAAGTGCTGAACAGAATGAATGTCTTGTGACCTAAAAGGGAGGGGGTGATAATTGCTCATAAGCATGAGTGGACGTGTAACTACCTGGCAATGTTGTGGAAAGTAAATTTCAATCTAAAAATTGAAGGCATACAGCCAGACGGGCTGGTTCTCATTAAATGTCTGTTCCTTTTGTGGTGTCAGGATTTATCAAATGCCCACCGTGCGTGATGTGTGTGCTGAGGCTTTAGGTGCCAGGCACCCTGCAGCTATTCTGGGCACAAGACAAACGGCATGATTGCGTAGACAAGTGGACATCCTCGCAGTTGTCATGGCAATCAGACCCACCAGGTTTCAGCTCAAGTGGCTACATGAAACAGTTTTTACTGCAGTATCTCAGTGCAACGAATAAAGGCAAGGAACATAAAAGTAAAGGCCTTGCTGGTGATTGATAGTAACCACTGAAGTTGACAAATGAAACAGATTTCATTTTTCCAATATATCTTTTCCAATAAGGCAGAGGCTGCAAGTTTTTTTTAGTTGATATTTTTGAATTGAAAAAAAAAGTACCTATATACTTGCCGTTATACTTAAATAGGACCCCACCTTTAAGGCAGAGTGGGGACAGAACTCCTGGTTCCTGTAAAAAGCAGTAATCTGGAACACATGGAGGTATTAAAAGCGTCCAGATTAAAATGTCCCAAAATTCCTGGTACTGAATGTACTTGGCATCATACACTAGACAAGAGATGTTTAAAATACATCTTTCTTGTCAAGTAAAATTGAGATTTCTCTTACACTTTTATGCTCTCCCTTAAAAACGTCAGTATTAATATAGTAGAAGGCTAAAACTTTGATCCATTAAGAGCCAAAAAAATAATAATTTAAAAAAAACAAGAGAAAGCAAATCATCACCAAAATCAGATCATTTCTTCCTTGAGTCCTAACATGAGGGAAATGTAATCCCAAAATGTGCTTTACTCCTTGAGTGATGCTGCTCACAGACAAACACGGCCAAAATCCTAACGTCCTATGTGTTCATGCAGCAGAAATCCAAAGCTAATGAAACATCACTCACTCATTCACAGTCAAATGACAGTGAATGCTAGCGGACACACTGCTTAAACAGTGCCGTGGCATGGCGAGGCAAGTAGAGCCGGTGAAAATGCACCATTAGTTAATGTTTTCCTGAGGAGTTAATATTTTTAGGCCTTCCTCAATAAAACATGATGTCAAATTTGTGAATCAACCCTTAGTGCTCACGCAGCAAAGATCCGTGCCACAGGTGCACCCTTGGTAAATTGCAGTGGGAATAATACACAACTCCTTATATGGACATCCTGGGAGTGTGTTTTCAGGCTTTATGTAAGTGCATTTTTTTGTCTTTATTATGTTTTTTGACTCAAAGTTATGATTTATTTGTGTGATCTTCAGGATATGAGAAATCCAGAATTTCACTTCCACTGTGCATGGACTCATGACTGATATTTTCCATTTTCTCACATATGACACCTCTCTAATACCCTCATGCTTACCTGAAACCTTAACCATCACAACTTGATGCCCAACTCTAACCTAAACCTAATTCTAGCCCTGAATCTAAAACCAGGTCTTATAGTCCTGAAAAAGCCCTTTAAAGATGTTAGGACCAGCCAAAATGTCCTCACTCAATATGGTTTATACATACACAAACTTGTTTTTCAATCTCAGTGAGGAAACCTCATAGACATAATAGATTACCTTGCCCCTCACCCTTACCTTAACCATCACAACTAAATGCCTTTGTCCCCACAAGGATAAAAAATGATAGAAGTGCCCTCAAGAGCATTTGGGCCATTTTTTGAGAAACCTGGTGAGTGGAGCCGAGTAACACAGCTATAACATAACTCCACTCGTGTGTCCTGCTGTTTTCCTCCTTTCTCTGATACACACATCCACACACACAAGCACAAATTAACCTAGGATTCACTGATACTGTGGCTCGTCAAAGAGCGACATGCATCTTCAGTCGTTGTCTAATTTACAACCTACGCCACACAAAGAGAGAAGGGAACCGAGATAAAGCCCATGCAGTGTACACCAGGTTCTGAGCCCAGCCTGAAGTTGAACACAATGCTTAGAAGATTGGAAAACAAAATGCACTGAAAGTGACTGCAGTACACTGGATCAGCCCATTCAATATCTTGCTTGAACAGTTTTTACTTACACGATATACTGCAGTTCTATGTTATGCAATGTGCACAGAGAAACACGTTATTTATTTTTTTTTGTCAAGTGGAAATGTTTAACAAATACTTGATTTTAGTCATTGATGTGAAGAGTTATATTATGCAGTTTGTAAATTATACAAGCGTATCCAATGATTAAAGGTATTTTAAATGTTCTTTATTTGTGTGTTCAGTGGTTTGAGCTTCTGATATTTTAGTTTGCTGAAACTCTAGCAGTGAATTAAAGATTTCTTCACCAAAAACCTCCGCCATTCTCCTGCCGGTCATCAGCTGTTCTTTATCTAGACGTGGGACACACTCTGAGTGCTTTAGCTTAACCATGATGTGGATTCTTAATCAATACTTGATGCAGCACTTCCACAAAAGGTTTATCAATGAAGATGCTTTAGCTGTCAGAACACATGGCAGCCATTTCCTGAGACAATTTCAAGGATACAGGAGTTTTTTGATAAAAGCTTCATAAATATTTTGCATTGAGTTATATCATAAAACTTTTAACATCAAACCATGTAAAGAGCAAAGATTGCATACAACAAACTGGCGCAATCTTCCATTTCTACCGAGGACGCCAATGCAGAAGTAAAAATATATTTCATTGCCACCAGAGGGCGACTCTGCTGTTCGCACACAATTACTGACAATTATGGTGTATTTCCAACGACTCGCCTCCGCACGGCACGACATGGCACAATTAGGTTGCATCTCCACTACAAAAAAAAAACTTGGTAAATTGCAGTGGGAATAAAACACAACTCCTTATATGGATATCCTGGGAGTGTGTATTCAGGCTTTACAAAGTGCATTTTTTTTGTCTTTATTATGTTTTGTTGAGTCAAAGTTATGATTTATTTTATATCCCATATTAAAAAAACAACGAAACGGGAGTAGCGATAAGTTTTTTCTTTATTTTTGTTCATAAAAACGAGCCAAGCCAAACTTTGAACTGTGACGTATTTCCAAATATTACAAATTCAACAGGATTTAAAACATTTTGAGTACTTTTTTGCTCAGGTGTGTTTATATACAGTAGTTGGTGAAAACGAAAAAAAAAAATAATAATTTCTTTAGACTGCCTATAGGTTGTACTGAATATGAGACACTTTAAGAACATTCTTATAGCCTCTGTATATACGTTTTAACATAGTAATGAGGGAAAAAAGCAGCCTAAATGCTCTTAAGTACGACACATATGAGTGGACACCAGTGTGATTGACAGCTGGTATCAGCCTATAGGAGCCCAGTTGCAGGTGCTGCCTCTGAACTTTGGTTTGGAAAAATGTCAACTTGGTGTAGAGTTGAGATCCTTTACAGCTTTTAGCCCCTATATTAAGATGTGTATCTAATGATAGAAAATAAACATTTAATGGAGTGTGGTTAGAGAGTTTATATATGAGTCATATACAAAATGGTGCTCATGTGCTCACATGTCTTTATCCTGTTTATTTATCTTTTCTTTTTCTTATTGTAGTAATATTTTCAACATTAGCCCCTACGCGATTAAAGAAAAAATCTGTATTTCTTTTATGTGTAGTTTTAAAAAGGTGGAAAAAAAGCAGATAATACTTGCAATAAACCTATTTGTGAGCCACATTCTGAACTTAAACTTGTAACGACAGGGTCACACCCGTCGACAAACTCACACCTGTAGGGTCATGAGTCAAGGCGGATTAGCTTTGCCACCATTAACCTGGGAAATGAATGCCATGTCAGCTCATCATCCAGTGTGTGCATTCACTGTGAACAAATGTTCAAATTAAATCTGGTTTATTCTGCTTTAAAGAGGGTGTGATAGGATTAACAGCGTGTATTGTCATCTAACAACAGCCTCTGGCCTCCTTAGTCTGGAGGAGGATGACGTTGATGATGTTGTCAGATCAGCTCTGCACAGATGAACATGTGCTGACTGTGAGGAGAGTATGGACATGCAGCTGCTGAGACTGTGCTCTGTGATAGACACCGTGTTCACTAGTGTCAAAAACACTTAGAAGGTTTGAGTTTTCTTAATTCCTATTTTGTATTAACGTGTTATTTGTTTACATCTACAACAACCGGTGAAGCCCAGGGAAGAAAAAATACTTATTCATGCTTTTGTTTTTGTCTGCTCTAAAATTAATCAGCACCAACTGCAATCAATCTATTTTTTACCTAAACCTCTCAACAAATGATCGTATTGCACAAATCAGTGTGATATAACTCCAGGTTTAGTGTATTGTGGTTCTCAATAATCACATAAAACAAATAAATATCAGCATTTATCTCACACATATTAATTTGTATTATTTATGCACTCATAATAATATTAATTAATTTTAAGAATAAGCCGTATACAGTACATTTTAGGAAATAATTTCTTTAAATTTAAGAATGTTTTTTCTGCTGTTCATTAAAATACTTTAAAGGGGATCATAATATGTAAATCAACAGGACCATTAGCATTAAAAAAGGGCAAATATAATTGCATTTCAAAACAGTGGAGGGTGTTGGTTGCCACTAGGGCTGAACAATTAATCGAAATTTCAGATCTGCAAAAATATCACACAGTGATCATTGGTCATTTGGATATATCAATAGAAAAAAAATGTGATATGTCGTTCAGCCATAGTTGCCATTCACAGAAAGTTTGCAAAAAAAAGAACTGCACTTATATCCGAGTGTTACATTGTGTTCATACACATGCACTTACATAACCGTTTTGTTTTTAACTTACTGATTCATTTTCCCATTTCAACTGGTAAAGATTAAGTGATTAAGACTAAGTGTAAGTGAAACAATTTTTCTTCTTTTTCCTCTGGTTGAGACAAGGGGGAGCAAGGTCTAGTAACTCTGCTGGAGTGTTGAAGTGGTACAAACATGATTATTGTATGGTTGGTGATATGTAAACAGAGATTATGCGGTTGTATCATTGTTATCAGTCAAGCCAGTATTTCAATTTACCACATTTCCTTAATCTGATGATATATCATGATCTTTTTATGACTAAAAGTGGACATATTATACCCTATTTCCCCCATTAAAATAGTTCCCTTGTGTCCTAATGAACATGTCAGTGACATGCTTTGGTCAAAATACCATAAGGATGAAGAATCATAGTAGTTCAATAACCCTGCTAAACCCGCCCCTTTCAGAACACTCGGTTTTCGTGCATGGTCCCTTTATATGCAAATGAGACACAGGCAAACACACACCCACTTCTTCCAGGGGGTTTCTGATTTGTCCTCTTTACAGCGCTCACTTGCTCAGCTCCATTTCTCTCCCCGTCCCTCCACTAGTTCTCTGACAATATCAACATGGCAGCGTGCGTGGAAAACAGCGAGAGTGCCGTCACAGAAAGAGACGTCCTACATAAGGATCGAGCCGAACAGTGCCTAACAGTAAATCAGTTAAAAACACTTAGGGAAAGCACCACTGATCGGCACCGCTGACCGCCAGTGGCGCGCGGCGGGCTGAATAAAGCGCCAGTTTAGGCAGCTCGCCGCTCGGCGCTGGAGATCAGCGGTGCTGTCCCTATGTGTTTTTAACTGATTTTCACAGAGAGTGACATGATTTATTATGTTCCCCTTCACTCATTCATATGAATGTGATTGTTAGACTTTTGAACAGCAGTGTAGAACGTAAATAATATACAAGTTGCTGTCTTGAACCTGCAGAGAGACCACACTGTGTGTGACTGTTCTGTTTGGATGAAGTAGTGTGTGTGACAGCAGTCTCAGCCACAGAATCTCACTGTCCAGGAGACAGTGGTTTCATCTACTAAAGCATTACTGTGCTAATGAGGCAAGCTGAGCGTTTGTGGCTGATGTTGACGTCTGTGTCAGCAGAGATTTAACTTTATAACCGACAACCGCAAGAAGCTATGAGATTCTCAGCAGCACTTCTTTTTTTATATAATCCTGCAGTCAATCTGTTGATTATGTAAATACCACTGCTTCAACCTGTGCTCTGTTCAAAGCCCTGACAGGGTATTTTTATTTTCACTGGAGCATTTTTTTCCCCCGCAGTGGGTGGCAGTGGACTGCAAACTAACAATGTGTGGAGCTGTAAAAGCACAGAGAAACAGTGGGAAGGGGGTTTCATGCTAACAAGACACAGTGGAGGACCTACAAGATGACGGAGAAGGAAATATGAAATAGAATAGCTGGACTTTTCCCTCTGATATCGCGAATCATATCATAATTGCAATGCCTGTTAAGATAATCGCAATTAGATATTGATTCAAAATCGTTCCGCCCAATCAACACAACACCTGCATTTATCCACACTTATGGTGACACAGTCACATACACACGTCAAAACAACACATCTCAGTAGAAATGTAAATATACATATGTCCCATAGTTTTAGTAAACATTTTAGTACATATTGTACTAAAAATATGTAGATTTTGGTAACACTAAATGTAATTGAATTTGTATCTTGTATCACAGCTTTAACAATGACTATGGCAAAAATACAATAAAACACAACCTACCAAAGATCTACATTAGATCAAACACACACAAAAGCCAATTGCCACTTATATATAGGACTTAAATCCCATTGCAGAAAACACATGTGCTTTCTGCTGCCTTCACATCAGGCCTTCCAGTCATCTTAAAGATGATGGTTATAATGAGCCACAGAGCTCAACCACACAGTCACACTTATCTCAAGTATCCTTCAATGTCATGACAGCAGCTATCCAAAATAGTTTGACTCTTCCAAAAACCAGAGAGAAAAACACCACAGGCTCTCTTCCAACTCAGCCGCAGTGTGGTGCGAGAGGAAACTATAGATAAAGACAGATTCATACTCATCATTTGACCTCTTGTCAACACAGAGGGAACACATTTCAGTTGACTATTTAAATATATTCCTCACAACAATGGCAGAAGATTAGCAGCAGAGTGTGGTTTGAAATACAAAAACAAACAAAAAAAACATGAATAGTTAGAGGAAAAGTAAGTTGTTGAGGAGTGAGTCACTCTCTAATTTTCATTTTGTGGTTGAGTGGATGAAGAAACCTGGCCTAAAAAGGTATGAGCTCACAAAGCTGAACTTTACTACTTTACTGAAGAAAAGTGGAGTGACTTCTGTGAGCATCAATCCAAGAATTCCACATTTAGGCTTTGACTCAGTCTGTTATAAAAACATAGGCTTCAGCAGACGTGAGGACATTGTGACATAACTTAAGAATGTTTACTGGTGAACAAGATATTGTAGTAGTATAGTATTAGTATAATGCAGTCCTATATAAAGTACCTAAAAGGTATCTTACCAGAAAATGACTGGTAGAAGCTGACAAAAGATTTTATTTAGTAGTCATGTACAAAGCTAACACCTTTTAAACTCCGGTTTCTTCTCCTTTTGTTCCATTTTTGTATTATTTTTGTTGTATTATCTGACAAAGTATGCATTATTTCATTGTTTTTGAGTAGAAGGAGACATGGCAATGTAAGTATTACTTTTTTTTTTAACTGTACGTGCTTAAATTTCTAAGTTCTTCACTAATCCAGTTCAACTTTAGATGCATTTAATTTATCTTTACTGTACACTCAGTTAATACTACTAGTTTATTAAAAACACACTGATATAAGTTGTGCAATAGATTCTACCAATTTTCATTTTATTTAAACTTTCTAGTTATTTGGAGCATGTAGTAAATACAGAGCTCATAACTGACCATTCTGACACGTCCTAATTAAAAATATTTGTTCAGTACGTCCTCCATGATCAGAGCACAGACTCAGTCTGATACAGTCGCATACAGCAGCAGTTTATGCAGCTCACCGCTGGCGATCAGCGGTGGCGATTGGCTCCCCCTCACACGAACAACTACTTGGATCCACTGACAGTTTGTCAGGATGTTCCCAGACGGTGGAATTTGCTTGTCTGTCCCATGAGTCGGTTGCTACTGTTGTTGAGTGTTTTTACTCCACGGGTCCCCGGGCTCTATGGGATGAGAAGAGAAACAAACAAAGGGGCAGAACTAGGCCACGGTTTTCCCACTGAGTGACGTAATTCAGTGAGGGGTCAAGGTCAGCAGGGGCCGCTGTTTTATTACTGTTGGTGTTTCCAATAGCTACATTAAGGTGTTACAGTGGAACCTGACGGGGGATAAAGCCATCTGCTTTGTGTTAACATGACTTGCACGTGCACATGAATGTGGTGGATTCTCAGTGGGACTCCTCAGTCCCGGCACACTCTGTGGGCCATTTTGTATTTACTGTACACAATGAGTGTGAAACCACTACTCTGTAAAGAACATATTTGCAGTGTGAGATGTTCCAGGACAGAAAGAGAGGAACATCTTTTCAGATATTAGACTGACAATTTAACCCAATAATAATACATTGTAAGTACCTTTCAAATACTCAAAGTCACTTTACATTTTAAAATAAGAAGATAAATCAAACCACACAAAGGTTAAGATAAAGTAAAACAGACAAATTAAAAAGTTAGAGATAAAAAGTTAAGATGAAATAAAACAGACAAGATCAACACAGTGGATGGAGTTTAAAAATGAATACAAGAGTTTAAAATGCAGAATACCGAAAAAGATGGCTGAGCATACATGCTTTTATCTACCGTCTCCATCTCATCTGACACCTTCAGTTATTTTATTTTCTAAAATTTAGATTCTGTGTTCATTGTGTAAAACACTTTGTGCTACATTACACATACATACACAAGTGCTCTATAAATAGTTTGATTATCTCAAAGTTGTGCAAAGATTGAATAGGGTATTGATTCCTGGCCACAGAGTCAAGGGTCCATTCCTTTTCTCTTATAGAGTTGATATTACAATGAGGTCCTCAGACCTCAGTACACATGCAGGGATGAATACAAATGTTCCTCACAAACAAATGTTAAGTCTTTGTATAGCTCCTTCTTTCTGAGTAATAATCATATTTGTTTGTTTGTTTTTTCAATAAATTTAAGCTTTCTAAATCACACAGCATATCACAGATCAACTTGCCACTTTATATCAAGTTATTTTTGTATGTTTTCTAAATGAATACATACATTTATACATAAATGTTTATATTGAGACCAACAGTATTTATCGTTACACATAAAATCAAAAATATTCGTATTCAGAAATTCTGTGAAATATCATAAATATTAATTTGATAATATATTTTGTGAAGGAGCTGCTCCCTTAGCTGTCACTGACTGATATATTGTATATCAATAGAATATACCTAATTAGCCTTACAGTTATAAAAATCAAAAGTTGATAAACAACAACTTTATACTATTGATGGGCTTACAGTTCGTTTTGCATGGCTGCAAGCTAACGTTAATATTTAGGCTAATGTTGTTAGCTCAAGTTTCCAAGAGTGCCCTTAATACGGGTATTGTCGAGGTTATCTTATCAATAATGTTACACAATCCCAGGCTTCAATTGTGCATGTACATGACTCTCCAAAATGTATATCTAATTTTTAAACAAATTAAATTCAACGCTAAGTACTTGTTGTTCATCGTTAGTTGAACCGCTGATAAAGCACACACACCTGGTGCAGAGCGCGCGCACACAAACTGGTCCGCTCTTAACTGGTAACACAAGCCGCTCTCCGCAATAATTAGTTGAGCAATAAAGGGTGCACTTGCAACAACTTCGGACGTTTTCACTCACCCGCAGTTAGCGCATACTACCACGACTCCGTTCCTCCTCTTCCTCCTCACGTCAGTCTGTCAAACAGTGCCAATTCCACTTCCGCACTAAAATAGTGTAAATTCGCGGGCTTTTGGTAGTCAGGTGACCAGCGTTATTTATTTTTTTTTTCATTGTTTGTCCCTTTTGTTCCGTATATATTTCATGGAACACATCAGAGATGTTTGGAGAGGGCAACATTAAAGGTACATTACATGACTTTATCGGAGTATTATGTGTAAGAGGCCTTAGCTATATATACAATTATGTTTTTCATTTATTTTTAAGCCTGGTGGGCGTGACAAGGGGATTAAAAGGGGCGGCGAAGAGCCTCACGAAGGAGTGTATGGGTCAGTTATGGAGAGGCTAACACCTGCATTTACTAGCTCAGCTGTGGATTTTTCTTTGTTGCTTTATTTGAGAAATGTTCATTACTTTCTTGTATATAAATACAATTTTTATAAATATAATTTTTTTCCTATTTCTGTTGTGGCTTTTTTGTCCCCCTACTGACCAAACTAGACACTCAGGGGCCCCCAGGTCATTTGAGTTTGAGAACCCTGATTCAGAGTAAGATTCCTTTGTGTTTTGAAAGTTAAAAGAGCGGCACGTGCAGGATGGAGGATATTTATCTGACATGACCACACTTACTGTACGTACTCTAAGAGTGTAAAGGAAACATAACGTTTCTATTACATGGCTGTGTGGGTCTCTGGAGAGTCATAGGAAGGATGTTGAAGTTTTACAGTAATCCATTACAGTGAGTGAGTGCAGCTCACCATTAAGATGCTCCTCGACAGCGCTGACACTGCTCATGGAAATGTTTCTGTGCAAGTACAGATACACAAACACACGCATGCTTCCTGTTTTGTGCACACACGTTACAAAGGTGAATCAATCTCTGGTCAAGGTCTTATAGATCCATGTATGCACTTAGCTGTCAATCCACTCTGTCCAGTATCATGTTCTTGGAAGCAACATTAGCACTGAGCCAAATGAACTGTAAGAGACTGAATTAATTGCCTAAAGCAGGGATGGGAATCAGTATCGGTATTGGTCCAATACAATACCAGTGTACATTTAATAGCTTAAAAACTGTGGTCATTTGAGTTAGTGTTCGCTTTGTGGTCATTCTTCTCTGCCCTTTTGGCATCAACAAGGCATTTTCTCCCAGAGAACTGACACTCACTGACACAGAAAAAGTGGTATCGTCCCATCCCTCGTCTAAAGTGCTGCACATGAGTATATCAGAGGCGATCAACCTCTTGGCTTAAAAACGTCTTTGACTGTTCACAGATCAAAAGAAATATTTCCAGAGGGGAGAAGTCTGAGCACAGAAGCCTGGGGTGTTGCCTTGCTGCATGCTGATAGTGGACCCTAAACCAATTAGGCCTTAATTGAGTGTCAGAGTGAAAGGGGGGCATTCATTTGAGTCTCTTTCACCCTGTTAGCTGGAGACAAATATGCTTTGTGACACACGTACTTACTGATCTTGAGGCATTTCATTCATGCGACCCACTTAGAACAGACCAGGCCGAACAAAAAAAACAAGACTGCACTTTCAGAATACTCATGTGCATCTCACATTTTTCTCTCATAAACAAGTGGAGAGGCGGGGTTTTACCATGGAAGTGATTGAGTGCACGACAAATATGTGGGCTAATGGTTACATTCCCTCCTGCAAACAAGCAGAATAATGGCTCAGAGTCAAAGAAGGTGAGCACTTTTGATGCCAATGGTTCCAAGAGCAGGGTTTGCCCCTGTTTGAACTAGTTGTTCTGTCTTCAACCAAAGAGATGGAGAAAGTCTGAGTGAGGAGATAAGATGTGTTCTAACAGTTACTGTAGATTTACTAAGTCACCAGATCTCACCCCGCACTACTCCAAACAATGATTAGAAACCCCTTAAATATGCATTAAATCCTCGTCTTCACCGTCCTCCAGAACTATTTAGGCCTATATGATCTTTAAGAACCCTGTTGTGTGTATGTTAAATGTATTTATATGAAAAAAACTGACTGGCTTTTTCAGAAAACTCATACTAGGGAGTACTACAAAAGAAGATCCGAGCAAAAACAAACTATGTCAAACAAATCTTGATGTTACCCTTTTTTTTGGCTCCATCACATGATTCATCACATTTAAAGCTCCCAAATGTTTCATCACTGGAAAATTTTCCCTTTAAGAATGAGACCTTTGCCAGGTGTCTGATGAGATAAATCATGCTACAGATAGCGTATGCTCATACATTCACAGGCCAAATCCTCCGAGGCCTCCAGTGCAGAAAAGGCCCCCAAGGGGCCTCAGGGGTCAGCACAGCTTATGTCTACATTCTTTCCCCTCTCTTTCACCCTCAGTCACTGCTGCTCCTCTGCTCTCCTCCACCTGCAGCTGCAATAAAACCACATTTTTCTGACCGTCTCATCTCTCTGTCTTTATTGTGCGTCTCACTGTCGTCATGACATCGATTTCCATCTGCATCAGAGCTGCAGCTGAGCTAAGATTACAGATTACAAGGAGTGCAAGGTTTTTACATTCAGAGAACATTCACAAATCTGTCTGCTGCCTGGCAACCAAAGCAAGTTTGTTGTTGTTGTTGTTTTTTACTCTGTTTACTAAAAAAAAGGAAAAGCACAGCCAGTGCAGCATGCAGCCCTAAAAGCATAATTTTCCCTCATTTCCTTTGCGGTTGCCAGAGTTTTTAAAGTGAACTCGCCACAATCTGACCTTTACCCCAGATGTTAAGACCTTCAAAGCCGTCGTGGATAAACATCAGTAGCTAGAGCCCCACATTAATGCCAGGCGATCGATGAAGGATTTCCAAACGCTCAGGCCGCTAAGTCTTTGTCCTAATTTGCACATAAGCAGTGACATCAGATCTATCTCACACACACACACACACTGATTTATGTGTGAAACACAGAAACTACAGAATAATATAAATGTAGAACACAATAAAAATATGGACAAGATGATTAAAGGACTTGTAATTAACCCTCAGTGCTCATGCGACACAGATTTTTTGTAGTGATATAAAGTAGCAATAATTGTGCAGAAGTCACAAAATAGACTGTTTTTCTTTCCTTTTTGTTCATAATAAGTGAATTTGTGCGACGTTCAGCAGCTCTTCTGTTTTCCAAAAGGAGGGAATTATAACTAACAAGCATCATCTTACTTTTCACCAGAATCAGTTTCAGTCCGCTGATAAAATCTCAAACACACGACCTCACTGGCAAAGCAGCAACTCTTTCACACAAGTGTTTCCTGGACGTTTTATGTGCCAGTAAAATGTTTTTTTTCTTGCTATCTTTCTAAGTTCAAGTTACTGTGTCACAGCTGAAAGATCAGCAGAGCAACAAAGACCTTTCACATGTGCAGTATTTCTCCTGCAGGCTTTATCTCACAGGCTCTTGGTAAGCTGTTGGTTTTCAGATCAGGAACACGTACTCAGGTCCACTACTGGGGGGGGCTTTGGGGGTAAAGTGGGTCACTTGATAAGACCCCATATCACTCCATACACTTGACTCTGATTTGGGATCTTCTTGATCATGGTAGGATTGTTTTTTTTCCTGTATCATTTGTGTCTAATATTATTTCAGGCCAGTATCCCTGACATCATCTTATAGTAGCTCCTTCACTACAGTTCAGATGACATAATGCTGATGCCATTTGAGGTGTTTCTCTCCATCTGTTACCATATGTGAATGCAGCGTGGTGTCAGGCTCACTCTGCCAAAGCTGTAAGAGTTCTCTGCACCTATGTGAACTTCCATGGAAAATACAAGGTAAAACAAAAACAGGGTGCGCCTTTAAAGAGTTAAAGCTACAGCTTTCAGTGACATCACTGTAGTAACCTACACACCAGGCTCTGTCAGACGTTACCTTGGCCTCCGTATGGCTGCAAAATGCAAATGCATGTGAATGGACGGACTCTAACTAGGATGAGTTATAAAAACTGGAGAGTTTGATTGTTATTATTCCCTGATTTGCTGTACAGCTCAGTATGAATGCTCTTATTAATACAGCTGGGGATTAAGGAAGGCCAATATGGGTCAACCTGCACATATTGAATTCTCACTCTTTCTACAATGCATTCCTTTATTTTTATACCTTCCACTGTTGATTTGAAGTTATTCTGAGAGCTGCAAACGTGCAGTTTAACATTAGAAGGGGCAAACAGTCAGTGCCAAACACGAACTCATTTCCAGACACAAATATTCACTTTGTTAAAAAGGCACAGTCAAATAATAGTACAGCTGAAAATCTTCTTATTTGAGAGCAAGATACATCCATACATCCATCTTCTACCGCTTTATCCTCCAAGAACAAGATACAACATTTTAAAAAAAACAAAAACAAAATAAAGGTTTGTACACAAAAACAACCAAATCAAAATTACTTTTAAAACTCAGAAAACTCTAGACTCAACTCTATTAAAAGACACTTGTGTAAGGACATGATGCATTTATAGAAACTTTACTGAAAGTGTTACTTAATGCCCATTCCATAAAAGAACCTACAGTATGATGCTGCCACCTCACATTGTCCTTTAGTTCATAGTGACATCTAGTGGACCCAATTGGTGCACACACACTTTAGATTTGTTAATAATAACAGCTAATAATGAAAAAAAATAGGTAAGTAAAATTACAGACAAAAAAAAACAAGATGTGTTATTGCATCTTTGTTTTTAAGGTAAGCCTTAAAATATGCAACTGTGCATCTGTGAATATTATCTGGAGATTGGAGAGCTTTAGATGCATTTGCTTCCTGCAGCCACAAGGTGGCGGTGACAGATCATAATTTCATATCCTGATGGGAATCGATGCTTCTGTGTCTCTAACAGGCATAAAGGGTTCTGGGTTCAAACCTGATTGCCACATCATTGACGCCTTTCTGCATGTTCTCTGGTTTTTGTCCAAAGACAAAGTTGTTCTTTTTGTCTCAAGGAGTTAGTGTTATATAGAAAGTATACATATTACAGTTAAATAATGCTGCTATATTAGCATGTGCAAAGTAAACGTTATAAGTGCTTCTTTGTGTCTTTTACATGTCATGTGTCCAATTTATGGGGTTTTGTAACGGCAGCCTCAAATAAAAAATATGATATCATATTAGGACCTGGAGTGTCAGGGATTCAAACTAAAGATATAGTGAAGAAATGTACTAATATTGTTGGGCACCAGACAAGAAAACAATCAAATACTCTGGTTACCCGATTATCCTATATTTCCACACTACAAACCAAACCAAACATACAACCGAAAGCAGTTCGGTTCATTTTCACTATTATTCAAACAACAAGTGAATTAAACCAACCAGCAAACATTTGTCAGTCGTTATATCAAATTCAACAAACATCACTCAAAATCTATTCGGAGAAAACACCAAATAAATGGAGCCAAAGATTTTTAAATGAAAATGTCTCAGCTCAGAGGGGAAAAAACAGACAATTAGTATAATCAATTCAGTTGACAGATGTAACTGTGGGGAGTGAAGAAAGTTACAGAAAAACTGACTTATCTGCTACTGGTGTGTCATCCAGTTATTGAATACTCCACTCTTTGTTTCCACCAGAACTGTCTTACTTTTTCTTAGCTCATTCAAATAGCACTTCTCACAGCTTTCCTTTCACCTTTCAAGCTCCTTTTGTTTGTTTCTCTCCTCAAATCTCAGGTGTGACTGATTTAGCAGTTCCCTCCTTCCCTTCACCTCCGCTCTTGTGAAAAAAAAACAAAAAACTTTTTTCTTTACTTCATTCTCCCCTTTTTGTTACAACTAAATCTTAAATGATTTTACAAGTAATAAAATCTATTCCATTCACAAAGAGAGTAAATGCTCTTGAGAAAACACACACACAATCACAATAAATACTTTATTTTCACCATGAAAAATAGACAAGATTTTTTTATATATATATATATACACAATGACAGTTTCTTCTCCATTTTCAAATATACAATATTTTTTTCTTTATTTTACACCAGACAGCGAGTTTTTATGTCGATGGCCAAATACAACAAGAAAAAAAACAAGTCACAATAACTGTAACCCAGAGTCAAACACATTACAGCACAAAGTACAAAAGAACATTCTTTGGCTTGGCAGGTGAGTTAGTCCTTCCACATACTCATGTCCAACACATTGTTTGGTTTAGTCACACCAGTAGCTCTGAAGTGACGTTGAAGCAGTGCAGGCGAATGGGGTCTCGTCTCTCCCACTAATTTCTTCTCTATGACCCTCGTTCCGTGTTGAAATGCAGAAGGAAGAAAGAAAGCAGACGCAGGTGTGTGTGAATGTAGGCTCACTTCAGTTGCACCTACACCATTTGTATGCATTATCCCAATTCCAAATTGACTGCATGTAAGATACAACCAATGAACAGTGTAAAGCTTGTACAGCTTGGCTTCTCTCTTTGATGATTGACTGCACATTGTTACTAAAGTAATGAGTTCATTTTTTTCTTAGTATAGACTCTTGTAGTAACTCATTGCGCATGGTTGCAGATTACGGCATTTGCAAGAAAGAAAGACAGAAAGAAAGAAAGAAAGAAAGAAGGAAAAGCCTGTGAATGTGGTTTGTTCCCCTATGACATCTTTTCCCACAGAACACAATAGCAGCATTGACTAAATCAAATTGCGATCATGCAATTCAAGGTGCTTTCCCCCCCCTCCCTCCTTCCCTGTGATGACACGAGCTACAACACAAAGGATTTAACGGCGCACATTTCTTCATTTCAATGCAATCTGTGCGAGGGTCACAGCTGAGGCTCTGCTGTCCTGCGGTTGCCTCGTACACGGAGCAGTTCTAAACTGAGGGAGGTACAGCGCGGAGAGGCCATGTGAAAGTGGCTCCGCGGTCCCACTCGAGTCCTCAGTGCCGAGCAAAGGGCGCGACTCCACCGAACAGTCCTCTCTGTTCAAAACCGCATTTTTACACAGCTCGATTTTTGTCTCCTCTTCTACCTGCCCCTCCTCCTCGCTCTCCTCATCTTCCGCCGGATAGTCCAGCACGAGATAATACAAGTCGTCCTCGTTCCCAACCTCGCCTTCGTCCCCTTGCTCCGATGTCTCGGAGAGCTCCTCCACAGAGTTGTACGAGCAGGAGCGCCGCGGGTCGTCCAGCTCCCACAGGCCTCCGGGGAAAGATCCCGAGATGTCAGAGTTGTTGGCAGAGAAATTGCCCTCATCGCTTGAGCTGCTGCCACTTCCTTCCTTGTAGTGGAGATGTTGCTCCTGCTTTGGATCTGTGAGCAGCACTGTGGCATATGTGACTGAAGACTGGGCAGAGGTGTCTCTGCTGCCTGTTGGCTGGTCTGTGTGGGAAGTGACTGGCTGTAACTCGTCTATCATTGGATATGAACCGGCTAAAGCATCCAGATCAAGAGCAAAGGAAGGAGCTCCACCCGTGAGCGCCTCGCTCTCTTTGAACTTGGCGTGTTCAACCTCTGAGTCAAATGCTGGAGAAAGGGAAACAGCCAAGGTGACGGCTGGGTCTGTCGTCAATGACACAAGTGGGGAATGGACCAGGGCTGTGGTCAGAGATGAGAAGTCAGCTTTGTCCACGATGACCACCTTGGATATGTTCTCAGAGGGCAGCAACAGCGGCCAAGCAGACAGGCTTTCAGGAGGTCTGAAGAGGTGGTCAAAGTCTGCCTACAAAAAATGAAACACTTTTTCTTAATGCATACAGACAAAACGTAAAGTATAGTAAATGAAATATGATGTATATATAAAAAAAACATATTATATAACTTACATGGTTATAAACTTTGTAGTTTGTAATTTTACCTTTACTAAAGTATGTTTTTTTGGAGGTACTGTACTTCACTACATTTGAAATCACATCCACATGAATGGTGACTATAAAGGCATAGTACAAGTTCATGCAAAATGGTTTTCAATTGTTAGTTAAATGCATAAAATCAGGCAAAACATTGTTGAATGTTGTGGGTTTTTTTTTTACCTTTTTAAAGTCTAGTCCTTGAGCCCAGGAGCACTTTTTTGGGTTGGGCACGTCTTTCCACACAAACCTTTTCATCCTGGAAATGAAATGAAGCAAACAGGTTCATTCAGGTTGTCTGTGTGTGTGTGTGTGTTTTTCTCCCTCACTTTCTTCCTGATTCCTGATCAGCTGACACGGAGTGTAATTACACCCTTGTGACCTGTTAAATGTCACACTCCTAATTGTGTCATGGTCAATGCTCTGTCCCCACAATTAGACTGAATCACAGAGATTAACATTGTACATCATCCTGTGCTAGTGTCGGGATAAAATAGCATGCACACGTCATGGTGTCATAGTATTTCTGCTGAGAGCAAAAAAACAAAGGAAATCTGGAGCCTGTGACATTAAAGGAAAGCTTCTTCTAACCTCATTTATTACAAAACCCATTTTAACTCACATACATTCATAGCATTCTGAAATAACAGAATTCAACGTCAAAAGGTGAATATGCGCTCTTACTGGTTTTGGGAGAGCATCAGAGTGACAAAGAGGACTATCGATAGGAAGGAGATGATCAGCAGCATCATGTAGGCCGCGGGGTCTCTTCTGGTGGCTGTGACACATGGAAATAGTCATAACTTAGTGAAATTGCTTTAAGTGGACAATACTGAACCTGTGAATATTGTGCATACCTATAGCATAGACTGGCTCCCCTTCTCCCTCTGCAAACACGGGGTACAGGTAGAAGCCATATTCCTCCGAGCCGAAGAAATCACCTGTGAGACGATGAGAGCAGGTTAGAGGCAACATTTGTGTCACAGGAAACAAAACAGTGACAAGAGAAAAAATGGACACGTTACCTCTCAGATAGACGGGGCGATCAGTGTAAGGAAGTCTGGCCCACGTCTGCCCACTCTGCGCTTTGAGTTGATCGGACTCCTGCTGCCTCTGCGGTAACCACTCGACCACCATGAACACCGGCACGGAGCTGTTGTCCTGCAGGCTCCAGGACAGAGACACGCAGGTGCTGTTGATAACCAGCACGCAAAACGAGTGCACAGAGTGGCCTATGATCACGGGAGAGAAAAAGAAGGCAGGGGAGGAAGAGTCAGTCCAATGCAACACACTCATATTGTAGGTGATTGTGGGAAAAACCACAACAATAATAAATGGTATCATGTCAAATAATGTATGTCTTCATATGAGACGATAGAACATCCTTAATTAATGCATAATACTACTTTTGTGCACTTACAGTATTATATACAACATTTATTATGTGTTTATTTAGATGGATCATAGACCGTATTGCAACCAGGCACTTATTGGTTGATACCAGGAAACATAATTTGCAAAATTTGACATTATGTTCTATTGAGGAAGAGCTGAAAATAGCAATGGAGTTATTTTTGCAAGCAGCGGAGTCGCCCTCTGGTGGCTAACTGCAACTTATGTCACATTTCCTGAGCTTCACTTTTCAAACCAGAAAACAATGTCCATTTTTACATACATCATATGGATCATCTACTGCTGATTAATAGTTCACTTCATGTGATCCACACAAATGATTTATATGCAGAATATAAAGAGGATGAAATGAAATTTAAGGGAAAAACTTCAGCATCAGCAGAGAAGCATTTAAAATGCAGGCACTGAATGTTTAAATGAGTGAATCATTTGCTGTGGTGAACTGAAAAAAAAATTGCAAACACATTTTAGTCTGAATACAAATGGTAAAAAAATGTGTGACAAACAGCTTTCTCCGGGAAACTAATGGCACAAACAGACCCTTTTCACGAAAAACAACATTTACATCCTGTCCTGTTAGTGGTGTAATGAAAGCAGCCTTCCCTGAATTATAGGAAAAAGAAGAGAAACACAACTGTGACATGACATTTCTATGAATTATCCAATGTACAGTCAGTAATGCTAATGGCTGCGGGTCCCAGATAAGGGCTTTTATTACTCGCCAAGAGACACACGTTTTGAGTGCACCGCTTAAATGGATGGCTGTTACTGTCGCTGATTTCGCCTGGCTGAACTGGTCACCGTGGCTAATTAGAAAAACAAAAACTGAACAGAATCGTAAACAATTCCAGGGAAATTCATGTAGTTTGGGATGAAAAACTGTGATTCCAGGAAACTCGTTTCTCAGCACTTTTGTAGACAGTGCTAAGCACATCTTTTTCTTTCCACTGCACATGTTGTGCACCTGTGTCTGCAAAAGAATGGACATGATTCTGTATGCAGAGATGAAACCGCTTGGCATTGATTTTAACCTTGCTTCTGGACACCTGTGCATTCTCCCGGCTACAGAGAAGCAAATGCTTTTGATCTCAACTACAGTTTTCAACTCACTTCAGTCTGCTCCTGGGCAGTTTTAAGTTGGACTAAACTGATTGATGACCTCGCTTATCCTATGATTACATATGATGGGGGAATCATTTTCTGTTCAAAATAAACTTTTATTTTATTTATTTATTTTATTATTATATATTTTATTATCTGTGTCGATATTTTGGGGAATGTACTTTTTGGTTTAGGGAAAATCGACTAAATAAAATTCCCACCAAGTTTGATGACCTTTGATCTGAGCTGATTCTCAGGAACAGGCCCAGCAGCCCATATTGTCATAAATAATTCTTTATGTGTCTCTTCTGGGTCCTGGCTCGGTCACTCACGTTTTTGCCGCCTCTCCAGTGTCATGTTGATGTTGTTAGTGGAGCTCCCCAGACTGTTGTAGGCCTCTACAGTCACAGACTGGAGCTCCTGGTTCCACTCAAAGCTGTAGGAGGACACCAACTCCATGGACCTTCTCATCACAGCGCCATTCGAGGTCTGGTGCTGAACTATAAAGCCATTCACGCAGTAGGAGTGACCTGATACCGGGAGATCCTAAAGTTGACAAAAAAGCAGTGAGTTTTTAATATTTTTTGACTTTCTGAGCTTGTCTGTGGAACAAAGCTCAAATCACATATGCTTTCATTTAAACAGGGTGTAAAAAAGTTACAAATACAGGGTAAATGGTGAATTTGTTGTAAATGTGGTATCAATTTGGTGCAGAACTAAGTTTTACTGCAGCAGCATGGTACAAAATGGATGGATTAAAAAGTAAACTGCACTGACTGAACTGTGGCCACAACATTTTATAATCAGTTCTTGTTTTGGTCTTCCTACAGCATGGGTGTCCAAACCTTTTTTTAACAAGGGCCAGATTTGATAATGTGAAGATACCGGGGGGACCTTCTTTTTTAACCGTAAAAGTTACATACAAATGCAATGTATTGTAATAATTTAATTTTCATTGTCACAATTATCGTTTTTAAATCACCAAATCTAAGCCGTGCAGGAGTAAAAAAAAATGGAGAGAAAAAAAACATTGGCATTTCTTTCACATTTCAGTCAAATAACATAATATGAGATGAATGCATGAATCTGTCTGTCACAGAAGGGTTTTAAACAGGACTCTGGGTTCAAAGCGCAACTCCCCTTCTCTCTTGGGACATAAATAATATATTATAAAACCGAAGCTGCGGGCCTTACAAAATCTTTATAGACTTGTTTGTGTATATTTTTTTTTTTACCTCAAACAGCAGTGTGACGTTAGTCTGGTTTCTGTATGGATCGTCTTGAAGAATTCTCCAGAAATCAGGGCCACGCTGAGGAGCTTAGGAGAAAAAACACAAAAATTAAAACCCAGTGGAGCTTTTTTTTTACCTCTCTATTAGTAATGGTTTCCATTAGAGCTCAAATCTGAAGGTCAGGTGTGATTAAAAAGGTTAAATCTAGGCCTCTGTCAAGGTTACATGAAATGTTGTTCAGGAGTGAATCTAAGGGTAGTTTTACCTCTGCTGTTTTGTGGAGTGGAGTAGACAGAATCACTCCACTCGCTCCAGTAGCCAGTGCCATTGGTGTGCATGCAGCGCACCTGTACCACATACACCCGGCACATGTCCGGCACCACAACCTCTGCTGATGGAACCCGCACTGAATTCTGGACCTTCAGAGAGAGAGAGGGAAAGGGAGAGAGATTGAGAGAGGGAGAGTTTCACAGAGCTCATTCAGATAAATCAAAACATCACAAATATTTCAATCCATGGTGTACACATCTGTTTCAGTTACCCATAAGTCTTTCTCATCATTTTGAGTGAATATTGAAAATGGCTTTTTATAGTATGTAAGAATTTCCAAGAACGTTTTTTAATTAGCAGACAGCTGGACAGGGATATGGCCAAGTACGCTTGATATCAACTCATGTCAAACTGACAATCTGAGTATATTGAAAAACATCTGTGTTATTTAAGGAAAAATTAGAGAGCAGGGACATAGACCTTTATGATTGATATGTTCTTGTGGTTTTCATTAGATCAACAGACTCATATCGCATTGGCAGAAAAATACATTTGAAACTTATTTAAGGTCAACCTGGTCTTGTTTTCAAAAGGAAGAATGCAGAAAGTGCTCCATGCAGGTATTTGTTTAACAGAAAGAGCAGCGAATCCCTTTTATCAAATCAACTGTTAATCAAAGCCTACAGTTGTTAATAAGCTGAGCAGACAAACTTACCTTCCACTCTGGCTGAGCTCTCACTGTGGAAGGAGAGTGATACCGAAACTGACACTGGAGCCCCTCAACCGGTAAAGATGGAGGCTCCCAGGTGACCATCAGGACTCCACTACTCCGACTCACTGCCCACACATTAGTGGGTGGGTGGGGTTTCACTGCAAGGAAGAGGGCAACTTAATTTAGTATTACATACAAGTATAACACCAACTGTGGAACTTCGAATAAACCTTGTCACATGGTGTGTACCTAAACATAAAGGTCCAATGTGTAGTAATTAATGACATCTAATAGTGAGAATAGTGAGATTGTAACAAGTGATGAACTCCTCCTATGTCAGGAAACCACAGTGGCCGTCACATACCAGAAAGAATAAAGACTCTCTCCATTATTACACTCGCTCTGCCAATTCTCCATTCTTTTTCATTGGTTTATGCATCTGATTTATGCTTCAAAAAGTAAAACACATGCTGCTCAAGAAGCACATTGGCACAAAATGGCGTCAGACTAGCTTGGTCACATGCCACGAATACCAAACGTTTTATTTTTGACACAACAAGTACCAATAACAAAAACAACACATGATGACTCTAAATGATGTGGTTTCACAGCATAAACTAAGCTATGAAAACATGTTAGACCCCAGCCTGAAATACGACCTGCCTGTTCACTGTTCTGTTTGGTGATAAGTCTCTCACCATGATCTATAGGAGAGAGGTAGATCGGTTTGGAGCTGATGGGGCCCAGTCGAGACGGCACCTCCAGCCACAGCTTGTAGCAGTTCATCCTCAGAGGCTGGATGGTGCAGGTCCTGACCTGCAGGCAGGTCGGCTCTGTCTCCCCCAGTTTCTCCCCCAGTTTCTCCCCCGCTTTGTCCCTCTCCTCCATCACATAGCACGGCACGTCAGCCCACCTGGCATAAAAAAAGTAACGGAGGGAAATTAATGAACACCTTAATAGTGTCATCATGTTCTCCTGTGATTCATCTACATTTTGTAAATTTTTCATTACCCAAAATAAACATAAAACTATCAACATAAGAACCGAGTAGCTTTGAAGTAGAAGTGTTAGACTTGTGTTTGCTCTGAGGTCACAACCGCTGACAACAGTGACTTAAAACAGGGGTTTTATTGCTATCTTCCTGGCATTAATTCACACTGTGTGGGGTTGAAAACAAGCATTTCCAGGGTGTGTCGGTGTGTTCATGAACGTGTTGTCTGGTACACTGTGTTCAGATCAGTTATGAGTGTTGATCTGAGGTTACATGAACAATTTGAAAGCTTAAAATAAAGGGACATTTGAGTCTATTTTAAAGGTCTGTAAGGGTGGAGATGTAAAACATGCTTTACCTGTTTCGAAATTCCATTTTGGTCCACTGTGTGTTCTCCCAGCTGCACTCCATTGAGTCAATATCACCGTTAGTTTTACAATTTATATCAATGGAAGCTCCTGAAACACAGAGAGAGGAGCGCTTAGGTTGAGGGAAAAATAAAAACAAGCTTGACCCAGGATAGCCTCTTCACTGGAGTTTACTTTGGTTCACATTGTTGTGCTATGACATGTCAGACCCTTCCTGTCTTTGTCCACTGGTTCAGGGGACAAAAAGACAGAGAAGCATCGTTTTCCAACAACTTAAAAAGGTTAGAAGTTACTTTCAAGACAGATATTTGTATCTTTTTTGTATTTCTTTCTCTCTTTGAACATTTAGTTTGTCAAAAAAAACCTCACCTTCTACAAAAATCTGGCTGTACGGGAGGGTCCAATCCTGAGTGCACTGCAGCAGGTCATACATCCGAGATTCTGAAGGATGCACTGTGATCTGGCTGACCTGTTTATAGGTGAAAGAAAAGTCAGTGTGCTACTGTGCAAATTTAGTGAGTCATTCAACTTTCTCCCAGAAACACAGACATGGGTATGATAGGAGTTTGTGTTCTCACCCACTGGTTGACTGGGTGGTACTGGCTGTGGTGAAGCAGCTGGTCCCAGTTGAGCACCCATAATGCCATGCTGGCATTAAAGCTGTGGTCGTTGAACACACAGTAGACTGTTACATTCTCGCCCGGCCGTGCCACGACTTTGTCAGGGATGTAGCTCACAACTGTACACAAAAAAGAAGTTTTGTTTTTATTTGTTTTTGTAGCCATGAACAAAGTTTAGTGATAGAAATAAAGAGGATTAAAAGAAAGATTATTCAATCAAGCAAAACGGCTGAGTCACTCTCGACCACCCACAGGGATTTTGAATGCTGTTGTTTGCCTCATGGCTTCATATTCCTCACTGTATTTGTAGTTTGTCAGACTACTGACAGAGTGAGGTCAACTTCTCTGGCAACAAAGGGAAAGGAAATTGGCTCTCAACAAGTGGAAACTTGAAAACAACATGCTGTTTCATCACTCTTCGAGCTTTGAAGTTATAATGAAAAAAAAATAGAAAAAGAATATGCCGGTCTTATATAACCAGATTCATTACTGTATAATAAATATATAACTGCAGAATATGATTAGGATTTTACACACTCTGTAAACCAAAAACGGGTTTCTGCTCTTCACACAGTGGCTGAGAACAGTAGTTTGTTGTTATTGTTGGGATTTACCACTGAGAATGTACATGTTCTTTTGTCTTCATATTCATTTTTCTTAATTGAAAATGAGCTAAAATAAATAAATATCAATCAATTAATTGAACTTAATCATCTGAGAACTACACATCTCCATTATTAAGATATTCTAGCGATGGAGTGATATATGTCTAAAGGTCTATTTAAGGAACCCCCTCAACCAACTCCAGGCCCTCAGATCACCTGCTGATTCTGCAGGAAAATTCAAACAATATGTACAGGAAGAAAAGACACATAAACAAGGACAAGCTGCAAGCTCTGAACTGTCTATGTGTCTGTCTTTGTGTAAATAGCTGAGCAGGAGTGGTTCTCACTGTATAGGTAGATGTGGTGACTCTCACTCCAGTCACTCCACAGCGGAGGCTCCTCCAGGCCGGAGCAGCGGACCTGGACGGTGTAGTTGAGGCTGGGCTTCAGATCCAGAGACTGTCTGGGCTCTGCAGGTGCAGACACCACCTGGAGACAGAGGAAAGCACAGCAAAGACAGAGTGTGTTCATCAGAGAACTGTGACTCAATCAAAATCTGTCACTGAGCCATGACTGTGGGTGGGTTTCCATCAGCCTGTTGTTAGGAACATTTTTGATTTGTGTCCAAATGGAAACATGAAATTCAGAAACTTTATGATGCATCTTAATGGAAACCAAGCTTATTTGCAGTAGTTACTAAAGTGTTAGTAAAACCTACAAACTAACCCACAGATCATGTGTTTCATGTCTTTTTAGATGTGTCTGGCTCACCCTAAAAACCCTTCTGGCTCTATGGCAACATAATAACTAACTAATGGAAGACATTTTCAGGTGTAAAATGTTAAAGGATTAACACACACACAAAAAAAGTGTCAGGTTGAAAACTGAGTGCTCATATTATGTTAGGCATGCTGCAGGTCTGGAAAGAGCTGTACTGCTGTTGGTTTTTTTTTTTCATTTATTGAACATTTTACTATAAAAGAATAAAAAAGTATTAGAGGATGAGACAACCAATGACATATGGGATGATAATAATACACGTACAGTATATATCTGGAGAACGCTAATGCTAAAAAAAAAAAAGATTAGGCCATAATGTACCTCAAATCATGACAGATTTGACTGAGGTAGTTAATCGGAACAATGGGCAAATGAAAATATTATGCATATGCAACCAACCCTAGAACCCTTATGTATATACACAGGTGAGTATTTACCTGCCAGGATGGATGAGTGCTGTTAAAGGTGTATCGGACTTCATATCTCAGTGGTCCAGCGTCACAGTCTGCAGGGTCGTCCCACAGTAAAATCAGTTCCGCATCGATGGTCTGAATGTGCGAAAGGTTGACTGGAGGCTCCGGTTTTACTGTAAAGATAAAGCACATAACTATAGATAAAGAACTCTCGTCTCAAGAGAAGAATCAAGTCAAGTCAACACACTCGACACAAGACAAATCAAGTCACAATATTACCTTAATCCTACTGTAATTGCAGTTTCCATTTCCAAAAGGTTACCGAATCCATTTGCATTATTAAAATAAGTCAATAAACTCGAACAGACTATATTTTCTAATTTGAGCATCTGCCTATATTGAATCTAAATCCTGTCTACAGCTTTGAGGTCATACATCATATACCTGGGTAAGTAATTCACTTTCTTCATATGATAACATATGATACAGCAGAACTACCTCTAAAAAGGTGTCATTTGATGTAATTAGGCACATCTTAAGCACAGCAGTGATCAATACTCTTTAAAGTCATCATACCAGAATGATCGATATTTAATGAATGAAAGAGTCACAACGTGCGTAAAGAAAGAAATATAGACAGTAGTGATTACATTTCTTTGCAAGCTTGCCATAAGTGGCTAATTAATTTCACCTTTTGGTTTTTACATACACATATATCAAGCTAATCTACAGAAAGTCACGTCAATAATAACAATTTAAGACCAAATAATGCAGCTGGGGATTTTCATATTGTATAAACCATGTACAGGATTTATCATGAGACTTAGTGTCCGTGTCAGGTGGATTTCAGAGTCTTATAGGTGCAATTACCATGAGCTACAGTGACAAACAGAGCCAGAGATACTCGAGTGTGATGAAACCACAAAGACTGAGAGAGAGGAACGGTTACTCAACACTATGACTAATAGCTCAACCATTTATTTTCCAGACTACATTAGGGACATTCTGTCTGAAAGCCTAATTTCCAAAAACTGAGTTGATGCAACATCTTTTTCCAAATATAATCTCAAATCACTGCTCTCATCAAGTCACCATTCAGCTACATGGCACACAATGGCAGTTCAAGAAAGCGACATATGAACTAACTTTCCACCTCTTTGTGTCACGTGCAAATCAACGGGAGACACACACGGCACATTGTAACTGAGATGGTGAGAACTGGAAATCACAGTCAAACCAGACACACTCCACTGAACGTCTTTGTCTAAACACACTTATATCCCAGTCTTGTCTTCCAATCACAGGTGAATCAGACTAATCTGTCTAGATTAATCTCTCTGAAGCTTGCCCATCGTAAATGTTGCAGCTTCATACATGGCTCAGTTTATTCTTGGCATGTGTTAACGCTAGTGACTGAAATCATTTGGGGGAGAAAAAAAAAACGTGAATGCTTGGAACTTCTGGTTTTTTCAAGACTTTCAGTAAGTAAGCATTACAAAGGAGAGATTGCTCATAGCAGTGACTTGGCAATACCAGAGTGACTGAATGTCTATAAAACAAATTTACTAATAGGTAATGAATATTTTAATGTCAAATGATAAATATGACAACTATACAGCAATTTAGTAGTTATGGATCAATTCATGTCTTTCAATATAGGAAGGAAACCTACATTACTAAGATACGACAAAAACTAAATCCAAAATGTCGTACCGGGTCTGGGAGGAATTCTGAGGTGAACCGGCAGAGATGTGGCACTGGAGATGCCGATGGTTACCACGGTGATATAGCTTGCTGAAGTGTAAAGAGGGACAGAACAAACAAAGGAATCCTCTGCCTCACAGACGATGGGATTATTGGACACAGCGCTGTCATGTGGATCCTCCGTCTGTGACCTGGAAATGGACAGAGACAATTTAGTTGCAAAGCTCTCCTACTGATCATTGCAAAAAGTTGGAGTTACAGAATAAACATCGGTGAGAAACTAATGGAGCAACATTCGTAAAAATGATATTTAAGATCCAAAAATGATTAATCTGACCATTCAGAAATCATATTGCAAGACCTGTCTGACCATATCCTGCTACTTCTCAAACAACTACTCCATCATTAGCATGAAGGAGTGTGCGGTGAAAACAATTAATTGGAAACGACACTGGCAAAACAAAACAGGAATGAATTACTGTCACAGGAGCGAGCAGGTTCATACTCACAGACGCTGCAACTTCAAACCTCCGTCCAAAGAGACCGATGTTTGGCCACGAGACTTGACGTCACAAGTTAATTTCTCCCAGGTTTCATCAATTCTGCACAGTATGTCCAAACAGACACCTGACAAGAAATGACACATGTTAGTGGTGTCTGAGATATGTGAAACCATGATAAAAAAGGTTTCTGAGAAAGAAGCCTGTCTTCGCTATTCTGAGATATATGTCAGCCAGGGTCACGCTAATTTTTCTCAGAAATTGAATACTGGGTCAAAACATCATACCTGCTCGACCGTCCTTTGTTCTATTGTACAAAAGTGGCAAATTTAAGAGATGTGTTGGTTTAAAAAAAGTAACTTGAATTTGCCACAGACTGTTACTGTTAGTGTCTTCAAACTGCCCTTTGACTCAGTTTGTCTTGGTTTTTTTTCAGAATAAAAGGCTAAATTTTGCATGAAAAAAACCTGAATCTGATTTTTGAATTCATCTACGGGCCGGTTATCAATGTTGGCGGGCCGGTAAGTTAAGGTAACTTTATTTGTACACAATGGTAGATTTGGTTGAAGGTAAAACCTGTAGAAGTTGTTTTTTTTGTTTTGTTTTTTAAAAACTGCATACGTTTCCCGTGTTTCCTGGATGGATTCCAATAGAGTGATTGAGAAATAACTAACTATGTGGTTATAAGAGCATTACTAAAACAACAAATCTAATGGTGCCCTAGGACTTTTGGACAGACCTGTACATCCCTGAGTGATTTTTTTTAGGAATTCCTTGGTGCATTTTTTATTTTTCACAATAAACAGAACTAGATACATACTGAAGTCAGTATTCAGTTCAGTCTATCTCTAAGAGGGTGAGGAAAAGTTGTAGTCCATCAGTAATGTAGACTACGGAGCTGCTAAAAGTTGTTTTTTAAGTACCTTGTGAACACAAGATAATATCTTATCTTATCATACCCTTAGTATCAGTCGGGTGCACATTTCTCAAAGCAAACAGATGTAATTTGAAGCATAACAGCCCTGTACCAAAGAAAAACTAGCTCCTTCATTTGGTAAAAATGATTTTTCGGGCCACAGGAACTCACTGAGGACACAAGTGGACACAGGCCAAAGTATAGTGGGGGGTTCAAAGTCTTTCACCTTGCAAGTCAAGCACATGCCCTAGTAATGTAGCCAGTACAGTTGCATTAAAACACATGTTTCAAAATTGCTCTAGAAATCAACAGCTCAGGTTAGAAATGCAATTCATCCCCATAGTCAACAAACTACAGGCATATAATGCCTTCACAGTGTGTGTTTCATCTGATATAAAATAAAATATTTATCTGTGTAAAGAGCAGCAACATGAAATGTACTTAAGTTATCAGCATGTGGCAATAGTCTTTTTTATTTGCACATTGGTGCCATTTCACTTTGTGAATTAAATTTCCTAATAAGTATTCAGGCATGTCTGACAGAGTGTCGTGGAGTACTGAAGGGGGGATTTTATGATGGTGTGCTTGATCACATCCTGATGTGTTCACAGAAAGAAGTGGCAAGACATGATTAAATAATACACTGAGCATACAACTTGATACATTTTAAAAAAAAAAGCCTTAAAATATTCAGCAATTCAGTTCTTCGTATTAAAATTCCTAATTACTCCATAAATATTCCTTCTTTGGTTCAATAACCCTGAGATAATCATGTTTGTTGTTCCGTCTCGTCCCTCTGCGATCATTAATCCAAATCCGACTTGTCTCGGGGAACATTTTGGTGCCGATATCAACAAAAAGATGTGAAGGAGAAAGTATGACTATGATGCGAGCACCCGGAGGAAAATGATGTGTGAGAAAGTCTTAATATACCCTGCGGCCCTTGGTGCGCGTGTAAAAATCAAGCTGAATAACAATCTTGAGTGACAAAATGCCTCATAAAGCAATCAGGAGGCACAGTGCTGGCCTTTAGTGCCTCTGCTTAATTACCCCTGCACAGACATTAAGCAAGAAGGTCTGGCATCATTGATCTGAACGCATCACGCCGCCTCAAAGATCAATATGACAGAACAAATCTTCCTCAGCCCTCTGACTCGTGCCTGACGTCCATATTTACTTCCACGCAGACAATAGTAAGGGATTATTCTTCTAGTTACAATGGCACTCGGTAGAACACCTTACTCCGCAAGGCCAAACACACCTACAAGTTTTAGTCATCAGGCGGTTACCTTTTGGGATTACATAATCCCAAAAGGCAAGTAAACTATCCACGACAATATCTCACAGAATATCAAAGTGTATGTTTCAACGTGGAATGATGTGTAACTTCACAATAAAAACATTGATTGACCAAACTATTACTCGATTGATCGAGAAAATACTCAACTAGTCTCATTATTACTTTTATTAATCTCGATTAATTGAGTACTTGCTCGGTCTGCCAGAAAATGTTGAAAAATGTTGATCAGTGTTTCTCAAACATGGACAGACCAAGAAATGTTCAGTTTTAACAATTTCTTTGTTGTATGGAGCAAAGTAACTCGAAGATGATCACATTTTAAAGCTGAAAAATATGAGAAATTAGTTTTAATTATTGAAAAAAATCCCTCATGTGGCCTGCCAGCTGCCAGTTTGACACCTCTGCCTCCGCCTTATTCCACATCCACCAGATAATGGTGCAGATCATTTTAGGACCTCTTGATTCAGATACAAAATGATGACCTGTACTTTTTAATTATTGCATTCTAACCTTACATTAACAGTGGAAGAGCAGCTGGTTTGATTTCATCATGACTAATAAAAGGAGCAGGGAATCCCTATCGACCACACGGTATGATGTGGTCACAAGCCCGCTGATGGGAGACAGTGAGGGACATTAGGTGAAAATCCACTGAAGTGTAACGAGCCAGTCGAGTTGATCTTTAGGAGGCAGCTTTGTCAGTGATGAGCGATGCAGCCGCGGGCAAATCATGACTCTGTGACACACACAGCATCATTTTGTTTATTTGTTCTAATAAGCACGAGCCACATCAAACAGACGCACTGTTGTAACCATGGTTCACAAGTGTGTCATTTTGATCTTTCTAGTAAATATTATGCCGAGGTTCCCCCCCGAGCAGAGATCATTAAGGGATAAAATTTGGATTCAGTGAAGGTCTTAATTTTGTTTTCATACTTTCCAGTTTCATCTCCTCTAACGCCTTCCCACTCTAAGAAATTCATATGTTCGTCACATCATGATTGGATTACTGCAATGCTTTACACTTCAGGGTAGATGAGTTGTCTCTTCACCCTCTTCAGCTGGTCCAAAACACAGGAGAAGATATGCTGATGGGGAAGATACAACGACGTGATCACATCATCCCCTATTCTGCCTTCACTACACTGTTTATTAGGTATTATATTGCTGGTTTTTAAGTCATTGCAAAATACCCCCACCTTATTTGACTGACTTGTTGCACCTTCATGCTCCAGGCAGAGCACTGAAGTCGATAATTGCTCCTGGATGTGTTTTACTGATAATTATTTGGTGACTTATTGTATTTTATTGCTCCTTTTAACTTCATTTAAGCACATAAAGCATTTTGGGGCAGCAGGGCTTGTTTTTAAGTGTGCTATATGACCTTCTGAACTTCTAGCTGTCATTTTCCAAGGTATCAATGATGTGATCAGCCTTGCCTTTCAAAAAATGTTGTCTTTCTGCCTTTGTTCTCCTGCTCTGCTGTCATACACGACGTCCAGCTCAACATCACCCCCACCACCATCTTTGCTGCCTCAAGTGATCCATTATTCTTAATCCTTCATCTTATCAGGTCACCAACCATCCCCACCAGTGTCTGGACATCTGAGAATTCAGATAGTTGTTGCTCTGAAGCGTGAAGCCTTCAGCTTGGTTCCAATCACCACAGACCCTTTAATTGATATATTATCAAATGATGATGCACAAAGTATGATATGATATGATTAAAATGGGAGTGTATATGAAAGTTTGTGTGTATGTAAAGATCTGGAATTTAAGGACCATTTCTGTGTGTTTTTAAAAAGTCAATTTCAAATAAAATCTTTGGATAATGTGAATATGCCTCCTCGTCTTAGATTTACAGAATGTTGTCACTGAGTTGATCACAAGACAACTGTGGAAAAGCAGTGAAGTAACCTGTGGTTTGAAATATGTCACTTGACTCTGTCAACAAATCCTTTGTTACTCAGCCAAGACTGACAGAGCCCTGACAAGCCCTGATCAAAAAATTCTCACCCATGGAACAGCACTAAAAAGACTGATAGATAAATCAACTGTTAGTCAAGAAGCATTTTTTCATACCAGTGTTGAATGAACTGCTGTGGCCAAAGGGCTCATGAGGACGTAACTCGGATGTCAAGCTTTTGAAGCTGCAGCGGGGCTGGTGTGGGAGGACTGATTCAGAGCCGTTGGTCCCCGGTGTGTGCGTGCCACCTCCCTCCACATTAAAGTGGGTTGTATGTGAATCACAGCACAGCTCATCCTGCCATGGTAAGTCCAGGACACCTGCCAGGAGAGAGTCTCTGTCCTCTGGCTCCAAACACCAAACACCTGTTCAAAGAGAGGGAAAACAAGTGAAGACAAGTTAGACATAATTTGACAGAACAAAGAAAAAACATGAATATAGCGTGTTTGTTATGGAGATATGGAGGGTATATAAAATTTGAAGAAACGTGTTCATCGCACTTTTAAATAATGTGTTTTGTCCCAAACTGGGTGTTTGCACGGTGCATTAAGACATCGATATATTTTGACTTTGTTATATTCCCAAATCAGCTTAAAGCTGCAGTAAGCAACTTTTGGTCTTTGTGAACAGAAAAGTGAGGTTATTTGTATGCTGCTTCCTTCATCTGAAAACAGGCTCCGTCACGCAATACTATCAGACCTGACTGAGGGAGCATTTGTGTGTATACAGCAGCTGAGTAGAGGCAGGGACAATACGTGTTTATCCCATCAATTTGCTAAATTACCAGGTTTTTTGAGCAGTGGAATTCACTCCTGTGACTGTTTCTATCAATAAAAAGTTAAAAGAATAAATGTAGTCAGCATCAACAAAGCTGTCTCCTTCACTCATTCAGTGCATTTACGTGCATGTTAAAAGTCTGAATTTAGTCAGACTAATGTCATGTAAACACGTTAGTTGAGCTAGTCTTAGTCAGGCTAACATACTGTATCTAGATAATGCGATTCATAGTCCGATTACTCCTGCATGTATACGCTTAGTCGGACTGGAGTCGGACTTGGTGTTCTGCGCATGCACCCAAATTGTCCTCCCTGGTCTTTGACCCGGACGTGTCTTTTCTTGGTAAAACACAGCAACCACAAGAGCCATGCTCCATCTAATTTGCATCATGATTAACATGTACAGCAGGTATGGAACACACAGAACCACAGCAAGGTCCAAACCCCCCAGACCATCTGTCACTGGTCGCTGGTCGTTGGTTTTCTGTGACGTCAACAGGAAACTGACTGAATATGCACTAGCTTATAGGGAGATACAGCGCCACCTATGGAGGTAGAGTTAGATGTAGACACCCAATAAATCTTTTTTTTCCCTCCTTAGCTCGATTAAAGTGCATGTAAAAGTACTGACTGTTAGTTCAGTGTGTTTTGAGGGCGGAGCTTTGATGAAAAATGATTGCAGCATCGCCTGTTATTGCAACCTTTTAGTGACTCCTACTACACCCTTTTTTTTTTTAGATAACTTTATGTACTGATGGCGATCCAGACATGGAGAGGATTTCAACTAATAACATTAAAAAGTGATTGATAAACAAAGATGATGGACTCAAGCTTTAAATCCTAATACCACGAACAATGGGCTAAAGGAAGTGCCAGAGTCTGAATAAGTCTTCAGTGACAGATTTGGTGAACAGCTGTTCAAAGCTGGTCCAAGAAATAGATGCCTTGCTGGCACTGCTGATTTGCAACAACTGGCTAAAGACGGAGATACAGAGCTGAGCATGCAGCCGCATTCTTCAGCCACAAGAAAACTTCTCTTTTCCACCAAAAAAGTACCACACCATTCATGATGAAACATGCTGGAGCAGCAGAAAGCAACCGCAGAACAACGGGAGGGACAGTGATGCAGAGTGACCTGCAGGAACTTCCTTCAATCATAAAAGAGGAATGACACGTTAACAGAAAGAGGATCTGGACAACAGAACACATCTACGCAAACTAATCGACTAACACATCTTTGTAAAGGCTTTCTGGTTGAGGACAGGGAAAATATACCATTATTACAACCACAGTTCCTCAACAAATTTAAATCAAAACAGGTTTTAAATTCAAGTTTGAGATACAGAAACTAATACAGCCATTCAGTGACGGAACAATGACATAACTCACAAACAAATAACACAAGACAACATGACTGAACAAAAGGGACAAAACCCCAAAGTGGACAAAAAAAAAGAAGGCACAATTACGGTCTTTGTGGAGCAAGTCCAGGGTGGACAGAGAACTGGACAGTGACGAAGATTGTTCCTCGTTTTTTTTAACCAATGTAACAAAAAAAAATCCTCAGAGAATGCGATGGAGAGAAAAAACAAAACTAAAGTCAAAGAAAAGTGAGAGTCCTTCTCCACAGGTCAGTGAGCCGAGAGACTGTGTGAGGGGTAGTAACACTCTCCCAGACAGCAGCAGCCACACAAACTCTACTTGTAAGAGTTTAGCTCAACCTCTTACACCAGGGCAGTGAATGACAGAGAGAGAGAGAGAGAGAGAGAGAGAGAGAGAGAGAGACAAAGACAAAGAGAGAGAGACAGAGAACCCAGGAAACAGAGCAGGAAATGATACATTCAGGGAAAAGTTAACTCTTTGTTTGCTGTGGTGACTGTGACATTTTTCCACACTTGAATCACACAATACTGTTTAACACTGAAGCTGCATACTGCTGGTCTGAACCAAGGATTCATTAAAAAAAAAAAGGCCCTAAATCTGAAATTTAAGACAATAATTTAGGAAAAAATACTGAGGGAATTAAAAAAAAAAAACTTTTATAAGTTTTATTTCTTCTTTTACAGAATGTTAACATACAGGGAGGGAGGGCTGTGTTACTAAAGTCACCAATGCACAATAACATTGATATCAATAGCACTTAACTTGGTGGTTAAATTGAAATGATTAAATTAATAAATATGTAAATAAAAAGTATTTGCTTAAAATGTTGTTATAATAACATTTATTGCAACTAGGACACAATTTTCTTCACTAAACACACAAACTGTGGTCAGACAGACAACAGTTCTGGTTGAATATATGATACATTTCATACGAGTGACACAGACGAGCTGCCATGTGATTAAAATTGAATTGTACGGTTATTCAGTTATTAATCGATGACTTTTTTATATTTAAAACAAGCTACTTAAATGTGAACATTTTCAGGTTTCATTGCTCCATTTGACAAACAAATCACAAAAACTGAAGCAAAATCAATGTTTTTTAACATTTTCTGACATTTTATGGATCTACTCGATTAATCGAGATAATAATCAACAGATTCACCAATTATCAAAAATAACTGTTAGTTGCAGTCCTATTTTGCTTTAAAGGATGAATAAAATAGAGGTTGGATAAATAAAGATTAAAACACACACACACACACAGACATAGACATAACACATTCCCTGGCCCCTTACCCTAACTTTAACCATCACCATCACAGCTAAATGCCTAACCCCAACCCTTACCCTTACCTTAACCGCGCACACGTAAATGGCGACGTTACACACACCCACAGCAACATTACCTCATGTTTCTTCATGGTATTATCTGATCACTAATGTTTGTTCATCAGTCTTTCACACGGACAAAGCAGCTAACGTGCAGTTGGAAGCACAGAGAGCATCGCGAGGGGATTACACTCGAGTGGGATTATGGTTTTGATAGTCTGCCCACTGCAACAAGTGGCCAATGAGAGGGTCAGCCAGGACAAGACATTTGGTCCAGACCGTGTGTGTGTGTGTGTGTGTTAGCATGGTGAGTCTGTGTGTGTGTCTCGACTGGCAACGACTGAGCAAATGAAGCAGGACGTACAACACATACTTACACTTACGCTTAATCACCTGTTTCTCATGGTGTATCTTGGATTCACGTTTCACATTTAGAAACCTCACAGCTGTACTTAAGTGTTTCATAATCACAGAGTTAGAGATGTCTCTAAACTCAAGAGACGGGGAAATTAAATGTTTTTTTAGAAGCTAGAAACAGAAATACTTACTCCCTTTTTCTTGTCTGCACTGGAAACCTCAGCTGCTTTTTGGTACCTGGAACACAGGGAAACAACACTGACCTCTAGTGACTCAACACTTTTTTACTGAACAGAAATTAGAGAGGTGTTCAAGGACATACACCATGAACATGCACAACTATTTGAAATGCTTTATTCCAGATCAAATTGTATCTTTTAGCTTGTTTCAATGTGTTATTTTTGGTTATAGTCTTTATAGTAGAAATGAGTCAGTCACCCAGACAACAGTGGAGGACATCCAGCAGCTCGGTTAGTGGCTGTTATGTCTCAAAAAGACGTCAAGATTTGTATGAGAATAAACTGTAGGTGTTTGCCTCAATTTCCATGTACACCAGTTGCAAGGGAGTTAAGTTTCCTATCACTCAATCAGCTGACTGTCATGGGTGGAGCTGGATTGTACCGTACTATTTTACTCTGGTACCCCAAAAGGAAGGGTGCCAAAGAATGGAATGTTTGGAGCTGGTTATTTTGGTACTATTCCCAATGGAAATAAAAAAAATAAAATAAACGCACCCTACTATACCAAACCAAACTGTTCCACTCGGTGGAAACACAGCTTAAATGCCCCTCTTTTTACCAAGACAGGCTCAACCGTTCATAACGGTTAGCTTCATTATGGAGAACAGAAGAAAGTACAATTTAGTTTGAGGAACACAATGCAGGTCAGAACAGAAAGAACAGAAAGTAAAGTCACAGACACAAGGGAGGAGGGAAATGAAATTAATGGTACACAGCGAGGAGACAGGGAAAGGAGAAATATCCGAGGACACGCAGGGACAAAGGCGTTTGTTTACAACAGAGGAGGAAGTGAAGCTTCTTCTTCTACTACTGCTTCAGATGTACGTCAGAAGGGTTTATTCTGATTAAATGCTTGACGCATGGATACACGTATCATCAACAAATGACTTCCATCTACATCCATGTAAACAGGAAAGTCAATTCTAATCAATTCTAATCAGATTGAAGAACATTTGCACAGAGGTCGTCTGACACGGTAGAGAAATATCTAGTGTTCATTTCAAATGTGTAACAAATAACTGAACATTTCTGAAAAGCAGGTGTTACTCACTTGGAAAAGCGCTCAGCGATGGCGGTCGTTTTGCCTCGGCCGCTGACCAGTGACAGCTCCTTGGCGGTGACGCGCAGAGACTGCGTGGCCCAGGACCGACGGCTGAATGGACCGCTCTCCATCTCTGCAGCTACCTGAGCACCTGAAACACAGACACACCCACAGTAAGCCCCGGTATGTATACAGGTGTGTATATATACACACAGTAGGTACTGTATATAACTGTGGTGTAAGAGAGGTTGTTTTTAAGATGATACACCACCGTGGCCCAACAAGAGCAAATATCTGACTCTTTCTTTATGCTATTTCTTTAACCACTTAATATTATTTTTAATAGGTAAACCAAGAAATGTTTTAATAAATCAGTAACAGCATAATTGTATTCATATGGAAACATATACAAGCTAAATACTGCAGGAAGGAGACCAAATAAATGCATTTAAATTAATATCTGGAGCATATAAACTTTACTTACACCTTGCTAATGTAATAGCTGGGCCTACTTGCGTGAAAAGTAATTATTATCATTATTATGTAGAAGTCGATTCATTCTCATGCTAGCTTTCTGTACAGATCAGAGTTTAGTTAAGTTTAGCCTACAGTTTAGCCTAGCCGAGCATGAATTTCTTGTGTGAATCGTGGATTATTATTATGGCAGAAACCATGACGACAGTGGTGGAAACTTTTGGTGTGTTTTCAAATTGTCTTTCAACTGGAATGTCAAGGGTTTGACTCCCAGCGCGCCTGTTCTACATGCCAGCGTGTCCTTTGGCAAAACACTGAACCCCACGGTGCTCCAGAGGACTGTTCCCGGCAGCGTGTGAATGTGTATGAACGATATGTGATAAAAAAACGCGCTGCATGTAGTTGCACTGTATGAATGGCAAAGCTTTGATGTAACATTCATCTGAAAACGTGCTCTGTCAAATATGATCAGGCCTGACTAAGGGAACACTTGTGTGTGTACACCTGCAGCGCAGAGGCGGGTGGGGGTAAGAAGTGCTCATCTTATTAAACTGCTGAACTTTCTGTAGAATTCGACGCTTCTTTGTGTTTCCAGTCATATTCCAACAGGTCTGCATCATCTCGCTTTACATCTCGCATATCGCTTTACCCGTCTTCTTGACATAAATACTTCCTGTGTGCAGCACAAGAATGTTGCTGGGCAACAGGAGATCCAAACACTATGCCGACAAACATTGAGAAATTATATTTGCCGACCCAACAGAAATTCCTGTAAGCCATCTGTGCGTCCTGAGCCAGTCTCTGGGAATAACTGCTTATGACAATAGAGACCACCCAGCTGATAGACAATAATGACACAGACAATAAAGCCCTTGTTTAAAAAGTAAACAAGTCTAACATCTATCTACGGTCGGTGCCAGAGTCCAGGTGTGTGTGTGTGTGTGTGAAGAATACAGTATGTGTCTGCTGCTGTCTAAGATTACTGATTTACAAGTTTATAATGTGCCCTTCAGTTTATATATCGTCACACACCCACTACCTGACATGACTGCATGCACAAACTATACGTGAGCTCATACAGTTACGCATGCAAAGGCGCAAGTCGACGTGCTCCAACTTGTGCTCCAAGTTTGTGTCGCTTGACTGCGAGATGGAAACACAATCTGCGAAACCACTGAGCTGAGAGTGAGCGCGTTATCGGAGGATGACACGCTATGGGCAACGTTCACAGAGGACCAGCGATATCCCATAACATACAGTACAGCCCCAAGACTTATTCAGAGTTTCTGCGATGCATTCTGTGATGCAGTTCCTGTGCGTGGAGGGATTATTTATCATAATGTCGGGACAGGAATCTCTGTATAAGTGCACAGATAACATTTAAGGACCAATAGTTTGAAGAAGAAGAAAAAAACGCTGTGCACACAGTTGTCAGACAATCATTGTTTCTCTCACTATCGTGGCGATTACATCATCAGTGAGTTGCAGGGCAATACTGGCGAGTAGCAAGTAGCACAAGGACTTTGGACCAACACTACATTTCAACATAACACTGATTCTTAAATAAATACCGTCAAACACAATGGTAACATTCTCTACAGACAGCTTTAAATGAATATAAAATTTGTTACACATATTGCACATTAATTATACATGATTATAGACAAACAACATGTGATTACGCTCACTTACTGTTGGGCAACGGTTTGAGTTTCAAGACAGGCAAAGGAAGAGGTTAACAAAATGACTAGACAGCACAATGATATGAAGGATGATCCACTGATGACGTGATTTGTTTTTTAATTAGGTTTCTTGTCCCTAAATAGCTCAGGGCTATTCACTGTTGCTACAGGTTCTGTAGCCTGAAAGGCCAGTTAGTTTACCTCGCCAATTAATCAGTTGTTTGTTGTGTATAGTTACGAGTGAACAGGTACCAGCTTTGAAGCACGAAAACACTTCAACCTGACGGACACTGAGAACACGCCTCATTATTTAGTTTTGCTTTCCACCCTGTTAATCCTGTCACAGAATATCAAAGACCTAGAGCCTCTCCCTGCGAGCGCCGCGTGAAGATCACCGATGTGTCACAGAGCAAACAAATCACCACTCCTCGTCTTTTTTGCATGTCCTCAAACCACAGACAGTTGAAGAAACTCCTGAAGTCCACGCCAAATAACTTTTAAACCCTTCTGGCTTCAAGTGCACAAAGAAAAGTAGCTGCTGTAACAAGAGAACAACATCAGAAAATGTAGCTCATTTTAAATGAATAACAGGGTGGGGCCAAAGCATGATTTACCTGTGTATGAAAATACACTGAATGCTTCAGATTCTCATTCTCTCTCTTTTGCATGACCTCGTTAGCGTGAGAGAGTGAACGATCAAAACGCCTCCTCACAGAATTGCACTAGGAGCAAATATTGCCTGATTTAGGAGAGACAGGACCACCTGCGCTCGTTATGAAACATCAAAATTTAATAAAACTGTACAAATTAGTGATTCAACTTTAAAGTAAATGGATATAATAGCTTGCATCGTCCAACAACACAGAGGTTTGCATTAAACTATAATTGGTTCATTAGGTCTTTGTAAATGAAACACGCTCTACACAGTCTACAGGTCACATGAGTATTGAGAGATAAACAGTGACCACGGTTATTGTGTCCTTCTGCGTGTGAAACGTTAACAGTGGAATCTAAAATCATCACAGGAAATGTGAAATATGATTACCTAAGCGCCGCCATCAGCTTGTTCACCCATCACTCGCTATCAGCAGAAAGGAGGGTACGTACCGACCTTTAACCCCCACACTTCAAGTCAAGTTCTCCTTAACAACAAGTGAAGTTACCAAAACACAGCTGGAAATGGAATGAGTAATAAATAAATAAGGAGAAGTCAGCTTGTGTCATTTAAAAACAAACGCACTTCTCCCAACTAAAACTATGCTTGAGGACATTTTATATCCGTACACTATAGGTAGCATCTTCAGAATTAATAATGCCTCCATCTTGCCCACAGAACCTTTACAATCTCTCTGGGAGAATGACTGAGAACTTTAAAAAATAGCATAATCACAAGTGGAATTCATTCTTCATCCATAGGCTCCACCTAATCCTGTTTATAAGAGAACATTGGAGACACAGGTCCAGAGTTTTCCCTGATTCTGATCCAATTTATCCTTAATGTAAACCAGAATCAGCCTCTCTTTCTCACATGTTTTAGTATCATTTTTTTTGGGGGGACAACAAATGTGTAAATGCTTTTCATATATCTTAATCAACTGTGCTCATGCCAGGCAGAAAAACATCTAAATAGTGGCTGTGTTGCACTCACTGCTCTCCCATGTCAACAGCATATTTTGTGGAATTGGAATTTGGCTACTCCGCCATCTTACCGTCAATGGGTGTGGGATGTTTTATATAATCTTGAAGTAGAGGCAAATCAAGTTTGCCACCAGATATGAGCATGTTATCTTTAACAAAGCCCAGGAACCTACTTTTTATACACTAGTTAGGCAACTGAGTTTTTAACTTTCTCTTCCTTTTTATATCAGAGTTTTTATATATATGTTCCTCTCCCAGCTGTTGTTTGAGAATCTGTTTGCCTTGTTTCAAAGTTGTGGCTGTCAGCTCAAATTAAACAGACCATGTGATTTGTGGTAAATTGCTCTGCACCATTGACACTGTGTGTGTAAAAACCCTGAGGCATAAGTCAAAAAGTGGTGTGAAGAAAATGTGCTTGACTTTGAGCTGGAGGATCAGTACTGAGACATTGCAACACAGAGACTTAAACTGTAACTGTGGTGAACACTGGCTTCCCTGCTGAGGGGCCAACATGTTATTTGACGAACTTTAATTACAGGTGTATAACACTGTGAATGATTGGTTCAGAGCGTCTGAGACTTCAATATGGTTTCAAACTATCGCGATAAAAACATACTTCCACAACGTTGCGTTCTTGTCTTGAGATGTGATATAAAATACCAACCCGAGCTGGACACAGATCTAGCAGCAGCTACAGGACTCTGTCCTCTGTTTTCTCCCAAAGGACGTCGAGTTCGCTTTTTACGCACGTGCGTAATCATAACACGTCAGTTCAAACAAACGAATTTTCAAAAACACCTACTTTCTGAGCAAAATACATAAAGTCTTTGACATATTCTCCCATGCCCTTGCTTGAGTCTTGTCTTACCTGTGCGAACTTCCGTTGACTCACTCTTTCTGTGAAACCCCGGAGAGACACCTGACACTGGCTGCTGCTGACACTGCGCCACCGCCCGCCGGTGTATTGTTGGACCTGGAGAGACGGAGGCGGGGTGGGTGAGCAGAATAGAGGTGGGTGTCGTGGGAGTGTAGGAGTCCAGTCATGTGACTGCGTGGACCAATGGAGTTGAGTGTTACATTACCCCTACCTGGCTGTTTGTAGACTGCCTCCGTGCGTGTGGGCGCCGGTGTTGTGCTGGTGCTGCGCTTGCGTAACGTCCACCAAAATTCCTGAGCACAGCAAATGGTGTTGCTCTGTTTAATTATTTATAGGCAAAGAGAAGGAAAGCGAAACAAAGAAAGATAATAATATATAATAATCCATAATGAACAAATATGATATTCAATGCAGACTACTACCTCTTCTAGTATTATTATTATTATTATTATTATTATTATTATTATTATTATTATTATTATAACAAACAAATGATGTGCTATACTTATTAATGTATCAGGCAAAACAAACTAAGTTTAACAACAAGGGAAAAAGTAGAGTAAACTCAGGACCGACTCTAGCCTTTATGGGGCCCTAAGCTTAATGTGATTTAGGGCCCCCTCTCCCACCACCTCGGAGTAGCTGATGCTTCTTGACTATTATTGATACAAATGTAACACTACAAATTGCATTAATTATAGTTGTGTTAATTACACCAAACTAGTGTCACTTACTTTATTTTTAACCTTTAAGGGCAGTAAAGTTTGCACTTTGTATTCACAGCGAAGCACTACGTGTGGTGATACTGAACTTGAATTAAACAAGTAAACACAGTTAATGACTTTGGTTTTTAAATCTATTATCTAAATATATCTAAAGATATCCGGATTTCTTTATTATGTTCACAAAAAATGTTTCCTTCACACACTATTAGGGGCCCCAAGCAACTACTTAAGTCCACTTGTGCCTTGGGCCGGCTTTGAACAGGTGAAAGGGCAGTGTATTGGGCCTACTGTTAACACTGTTTATCCTCCACATGAGGGTCGCAGGGCTGTTGGTGCCAATCCCAGCTGACATAGGGTGAAAGGAGAGGTATATCCTGGACAGGTCAGCCATCCATGACAGGGTCAACATTTAGAGACGAACACTCACACCTAAGATCCCATAATACTGATATACATGTTTGTTGATACTTTGTTATTTAGCTATTGAATATATATATATGTTGTGTCAAAGATTAACCACAGCACAGCAGCAGAAATTCAAATTGGCACAGCATCACAAAGGATAGCAACAGAATAAGAAACAGATAATTGACTGTCAGTTCAAATATGTTTCTTGGGACAAATTGCAAGATTGGAGACTGTTGCTGAATATGCATGAACATTGAGCCCTCTTTTGATTATGTGAGAAACAGTCATGCTACTGTGATGGACACATGCTACTGTGATGGACTTCAGGAGTACTTTGGAAATCCCTGCCCAATTAGTAAACTGCAACTTGAAACTGTATTATGCAAAGAGGAAGCCATGAATATATAAACAATATTTATTCCAAGCACTTTTGGGTAGGGAAAAAGAAGGCAAAACACAGTGCCATCAGTGTCTAATTTATTGCCTTTAGCTCTCTTGAACAATTTAGAAATACAAATAACTAAAAAATCTGTTCCCAAAAGAAACAACTCACTTAATTAAATATGTAATATATGTATGTATATATATATACTATATATACAGTATAAGATTATAAGATTATATACAGTATAAGATTTGTTCTCAAAAGTAAATCATGAACATGATCACAAAAAATAAATCCAGTCCATAAACATTCAGTTTATGAACATCCATTTAAATGTTATACAATTATTTATTATTTTAGGGGGTTTGTTGGACGCTTTATTTTATTTTAAAATCTTAAGTACTAGTACCCCCACCCCCATTTGAGAAAGAGTGCTCTTTATCAGTGTTTCTCAAACTTATTATACCAAGCATCACCTGAGAATATACTGAGCTCTGAAAGTCACACCATAATCACCAATGTTAAAATACAGTGGTGTAAATAATTAGATCAAAGTCAACTACAGACTTTTCACCGGAGGCAGATTTATTCCCAATATGATAATTTGGTCTCTCATCATCCTCCTCTTCCTCACATATACTTAACATACTGGTATAGTGAAATTTAATTAAGAGGGAGCAAGAGATAAGGTGACTCTATTGTATTTGTTTGATTTCTTAGGCACTCTGCTCAAAATTCCTCAGCTCTACTCCAATCATATACCCTGGTATATACAGTAGAACAGTATTTCTGATTTTTCTCCAATTACCACCAGATGAAGCTAGCGTACCACTGGTGGTACACATACCACAGTTTGTGAAACATGGCTCTATATTATATGTATCTTTTAAGGTTGGCTTTGTCATCACATAGATCTTTTATGCATTTATAGCTCTCCACAATTATATTCACATAAATTGGCACTATTCAGAAATCCAGTTTGAGATGTCTGCAGTGTAATTCTGACTAGTCACGACGATCCAGGGGAAATTGATGACTAAAATGAAATGTTCATTCTGACGAGGAAGAATTGAACCACAGACACCTCTCATAATATCCAGAGTTGAAATTAAATGTTAGAGCGGGTTTCCAAAATCAGATGAAGCTGAGCCTTTTCTCTTAGCTGGAGGAGGCTCTTCTTCTGCTGCTGTGTGGGGGAGTGGGCTACATCCTGTGGCGTTTCCTGTGTTTGTAAACTAGACGCTGCTGAAAACGTCGGAGGAGGGAAGCTAGTGAGGAGTGAAGAGGTACGTGTCTTTTTTATATAAAAAAACCCCATCTTCGATGCTTGGTGAATTTTGGTTTCGCATTCAGCGACCCGCTCTTACAGTGGTCTTATATGTGCAATGAATACCCTGCTCCGTGGGCGGCAGCACGGACATTTACCGAATTGCAACAGCGTCAAGGTTTTAGCCGCGACTAGCTCGCTAACAAATGTTAGCCTAATCATCGGGAGGGAGGGGGAGGCTCTCACAGCGACGGCCATCACGGATGTCGTTATCGCTCAATCTCGTCTTAAGCCAGTAGAGGCTGAATATTTGAGAAATATGAACCTGAAAAAAAGTCTAACAGACGTAGTCTGCAAAATATGCACAATAATGGTAAAATACCACGTTAAACATATCCAGGTGGACCAGAGAGTCGTTCTTTGACGGACACTGTTGTGGTCGAGTGCGCCAGCGAGCAGCTAGCTGATGGCTAGCCGATGTTAGCCAGCTTGTTAAACATCAGCAGTGGGTGGGTGGTGGTGGTGGTGCGAAGGCCACTTCAGCCACAGTTGAAAAAAATCACATACTTGTTTTTTAAAAACTAATATACGGACTATAATGGTTTGCCTTTTTTACGCAATAACTAATACAAATACAGTCGGTGAAGAAAAAACATCTTCGTCGTATGGTCTTTTAAATTAGCGTTAGCAAATGTCTAATTTCTT